>NW_012026816.1:4492910-4496172 GCF_000956235.1 Wasmannia auropunctata
TTTTTGTGTGAATCTTAAAATTTTTCGGTTCATATAACACTACGTGGTCGCAAATTGCGCGCATCTTCGCAGCTCCGAACCAAGTAGTATGTAATATCACAAATTAAATAAAGACAATCTAATAAATCGATGCTCAAAGCATCTATTTAAACCCTGTGAAAACCCCTTCGCGACATCAAATTGATGCTAACTTGCATCTATACGAATCTGTAAAGAATTTATTGAAAAAATATCAACTCATGTGCTCAGCCAGGAATCGTAATCGGATCTCCACGTTTGCCGGACGGGCGTCCTTTAGACCACCGAGGCATGTGATAACATCGCAATGCTCATTAAAATTAATTATATTATTATAAATTATAAAAATTATAAAAATAAATTCTATGTTATTGAAGCATGTGGCTATTGAAAAATATCTTTGCGGTATTTATTTGATTTATTAGTTACATGTGAAAAAATTAAAAAAAAAATTGTATCAACCAGCCCCGGTCTCCCCTATTATATAGAAATAACTATAATATTTTCCTTATATATATACTCGAAAGAAGTTAGTTTTTAACAATTAATAAGAGTTTATAATTGTAATTTGTAATTGTTCTGTATAAATTTTTCTGCATTTTTAAAATTTTAAATATTTTATTAAAATACAATACTAAATATAATTAACTAAATAATTTTTATCACACGCACGCACGTACTATAAATCCATTTTTAAAAAGTGCGAAGTGCAAATTATTGCTAACGTTGTTCTTTATTTAGACAAGGTTTAGTTCGAGGTGAAGTCGAAATTATCCATCCTATATTGACGTGGCTTTTGAAGAATATCGACATAGTTAAAAAAAGAGCGTATCTGTCACAATTTCTTGTCAAGGTAAAAAGAAATATCGAAGTTAATTGCTTTACGATATACAAATATTTGTATAAATTACAAAATTATTGGTAGAAAAAGTGATTAATGGAACAGCAGAAATTTATAAATTTCTAAAGAAAAATATTTATTAGGTTGAAATTCCGTCTGAGTATCTGGGAGATTCGGAAATATCCCTTTTACACGAACAATATTTGTCTCTCGTTGACAAATTTAAGACAGTTCATAAAGAAAGAGAGATAGGAAAAAAGGTATGTGTTTCTTTATCGAAAAATCTCATTTTTATACATGAATAATTTTTTTCTTATTTATGCAGAATGTTGAAACTGCTGCTGAGCTTGCAACGGATTTACAAGCAATGGCAAAGGAAAAGGAAGTATGTATTAATAAATATTTCTATAATATGTATAAAAATATTATACAGGGTGTTACATGAAATGGTCGTCATGATTTTTGAGATACTTCCGATGGATTGACAACAAAATGTTTCAGATAAAAGTTATAAGATTTAAAAAGATCTATTTACTGATCTAATCAGTTTGTCTTTGGGTGGCGTTACCAAGAATCAAGGACACATTGATTTTTTCAAATAAAACACCCTATTTTTGATTCCAGAATCTAATAGTTGGTATTGAGAGCTTTTCAAAACATTATAATGATATTTATTATTATTACATACTTATTGAGTTATGATCGAGGTGAATTATTATTACAATACTTATTGAGTTATGATCGAGTTATGATCGCTTGAAAGTTACAGTATCTTCGATATTATCCAAGATGTACCACGCGGAACGTTGCTCGACCAGATCGGATTTACACCTCTTTTGTCGTATATGCATGTGAGTGTGTGTGTAAAAAAATATTATTTGACTTTGATTTTTTGTTAAAAAATAAACAATTTTGAAATTTCTCTTATGCAAATAATTCTTTATTAGAAACTAATCAATTTTTGTTAAAAACACACACGCCAAAACAAAAGAGGTGTAAATCAATCCGACTGAGCAACCTCTACCACCTTCGTGTGGTATACATCTTTTGGGTAAAGCCCCATCTACATAAATTGCAAACGCACAACGCAAATGCAAAGGCGGAGAAAAAAAAAAGAAAAGAAAGAGAGAAACGTCCGCGTTTGCGTTTTGCGTTTGCGACTTATGCAGATGGGTCTTAATGCTAATTGCTTATAGTGCATGTTGGTACTGTAATTTTCAAGCCTCATAATTCCAAAAGTACATATTAATGAAAATAAACATTATTGTAGTAAACAAAGTATCAAAAAAAGGGCTAATGAGCCTTGCACGGAGTTAGTGCTGTGATATCAGGTATATTTAGAATAAAAATTAGCACCCAAACGTTTCGTCCCCGCATTGAGCCATCCTCAGTGGGTGAAAAATACAAAATTTCTTAATACATTACATAAAAGTCGCTCGTTAGCTGTAAGTTCGCTTGTAGTAAAAATCGCTCGCGGTGAGATCGCTCGTTGAAAGATCGTAGTATAATGTGATTCGGTACATTGAGTTTTTTGTCTCTGTTTCCATATGTAAGAATAGATTTAAATCTTATCATAGGAAACTTACAAACAGTCCTGAATTTGTTAGGTCGAGTAGTCAAAATAATTCAATATACATGTCTAAAATAGTAGAGAATCCCTTCACAATCACATAATTAATCAAGAGTTACAGTACGACAACAAGTGTAAGAACAGTACCTTGAGTCTAGTATAAAAACGATCAGATGTTATGCGGAACGTTAATCAGACAGGTAAACCACAGCAGACAGGTTACCCACTAGTTTTTATTTTTTCTAATATCCATTGCTAGACTAAAAAGTAAAATGTCTGTTCCACAGGATGAAACACCCGACACTGAGAGACGCCCGTCAGTCACTAAAAAACGTTTTACGTTCTCGTACATTCGGAACATCTTTGAATGAATCTTACCGATTATGAATGAATGTAACATAAAAACAGCGTTTTCGATCCCTAATAATCTAAAGAACTTCATTAAAACTGAAAAAGATTCTCTAAATCCTATGTCTCACAATGTGGTTTATAAGATTTCGTGCTTGGACTGCGACGCCTCGTATGTAGCCAAACAAAAAGGCAGTTAAAAACAAGAATCTATGAACACATATCAGACATTTAAAAAACTAATGGCTCTCCGTCAGTGATTTCGATTCACAGAGAAAAAGAGAATCATATATATTTAATTGGGAGAATGTCCAAATACTAGACAATGAGAGGTACATTACTACAAAAGATTAACATCAGAGATATCATTAAACAAAAGAACGGATTAAATAAACAAAGTGACACAGAGTTTCTCTCAGACACGTATCTTCCTACTTTTAACAAATTATCTCTTTCCTAAGCCGGTTCCTTGTTCTCCCATATTT
>NW_012026816.1:4496192-4496819 GCF_000956235.1 Wasmannia auropunctata
TTTTCCTCTTACTTTCTCAATGAATTTAAACCAATCGTATTAAAAAAATCTCACAACAGTTACAAAACTTTTTCTATTAAATGTAACTATGGGAGCATCCTGTTTGACCACGTTGCGATTGACCACAGTCAATCTCAGCGACCAATGTCTAAAGATTTTCCACTGACCACTATGAGTGGTCAATGGTTTGTGGTTAATCGCAACGTGATCAAATGGGTCCCATTTGTAGCTCTTAGTTACTTTCGATATGTCTAGCTAATTAATTCTTGAACTGTAATCATTATTGTATATTTAATATTAATCATTATGTCTTTAATTGCTATATGTCATGAGTTAATAATTTCCTTTTCTTTACGTAAGATATTAACACGACGACTTCCGTCGATAAAAATGAAAATAACAGTATGACAAAGAATCAAAACAAAATTGATATTGAAACAAGATATTCTGATTTATTAACAACGTTTACCGACAAGAACAGAGAAAATAATAGAACCGAAACAGAAAAAGAAAACCGTGATTCTGAAGAAACCCCTGATGTTCCGGCGTCTTCTGGTACGTTTAATTAATATTATCCGTTACGTCGTCATTAACTATTATTTTATCATGTGGATCAAATCTCTCTCT
>NW_012026816.1:4504447-4505842 GCF_000956235.1 Wasmannia auropunctata
TTTTACTTCTTAGTGATGACACTTAGATTGTGTAACGCAATTTTGTAATAAAATAAAATATTTAAAAGAAATTAAAATAACTACTAGCACTTGAATTGCAATAGGAAAAGTTTTGAATGAATTAAAAGATACGTATTACTTGGGTTTAACTTTTTTTTAATTTAAAAATACTATCTCACCTAGGGTTATATTTTTTTTAAATAGTACAACAGTTTATTTTGTAGGTAATGCAGACACCTAAGACTTATATGATATTCTCTTCATATTTTCTCTGTAATTAGCACAATTTAAGGATTTCATACTTTCTTAGAAAATATATAATTATGAGATTATAATTTGTACTTATGACTAAAGTAAGGAAACGTAATTTTTATGGGATTATAACTTAGCGCCTTTTATTGATATCAAATCTTTCATTTAAAGTACATATCTTTCATAATATACTTATGACTTAAGTAAGGAAACGTAATTTTTATGGGTTTATAACTTGGCGCCTTTTATTGATATCAAATCTTTCATTTAAAGTACAAGGAGATAATAATACTTTTATTGTGTAAAATATAAATAATATACTTACGACTTAAGTAAGGAAATGTAATTTTTATGGGATTATAACTTGGCGCCTTTTATTGATATCAAATCTTTCATATAAGTAATATACTTATAACTTAAGTAAGGAAACATAATTTTTATGGGTTTATAACTTGGCGCCTTTTATTGATATCAAATCTTTCATTTAAAGTACAGGGAGAGAGTAATACTTTTATTGTGTAAAATATAAGTAATACACTTACGACTTAAGTAAGGAAATGTAATTTTTATGGGATTATAACTTGGCGCCTTTTATTGATATCAAATCTTTCATATAAGTAATATACTTATGACTTAAGTAAGGAAACCTAATTTTTATAGGATTATAACTTGGCGCCTTTTATATTGATATCAAATCTTTCATTTAAAGTACAAGGAGATAGTAATACTTTTATTGTGTAAAATAAGTGATATACATATCATTTAAATAGAGACCGGAATTTAAAATACAAAAAGAGATAACAATACTTTTATTTTGTAAAAATTAGATGGTGTTACGTCCGGTGGACTCCACGATTTCTTCGTTTTGCGAACACGCGATAAGATAAATTCTTAAATATAATAACGGCCATCAATCGACAAAATACCTCGACTCAACGAAATTGACCGTTGTCGGTTTCCTTGGGAAGAATTCGGTTTTAGCAAATAGTATAGAACCGAACGTGAGAGATATTTATTACCAAAAACCGATAAGGTATCTCACAGTACACAATTTACCCGCGAAGAAAAACCGAAGTTCGGAACGTTATTTTAAAAGAAAAAGGCTAACAGATAAACTGTCAACAAGTATCGGAAGAGCACACG
>NW_012026816.1:4505862-4506325 GCF_000956235.1 Wasmannia auropunctata
TTTACAAGAAACGTTGGACAAATTATGTAAGAATAGTGATCCAATAAATCTAAATCACGAAATGTATATTTTAGTTAGAGGTATTCCAACAAAAAATTCCAAAATTATTTGGGAGCAAATGGTAAATGTCAAAAAAGTTTTTGATGCTTTAACATGGTTAAAACATAATAACTCTTTTTATCGTCATATCGTACTGCCAGACACTCACGAGGGATTATATTCAGAAATAGAGAAATTGGATAATCCGCAATTTGAAATACAAGACGGAGAAAACGATAGTGAATCTGTTATGGATGAAAATCACGATATGTGTTCAACAATTAAAGTGCAAGAAATAAAAAATAATGTTGAAACTACTTTAAATAATCATCGTGAAGCTATGTTAACACAGATTGTTGATGAAAATGATAATTATTACGAGCAATATACTATTTATCCTTTATATGAAAGAAAAAAAATAAAA
>NW_012026816.1:4510582-4511231 GCF_000956235.1 Wasmannia auropunctata
TTTATATTTTATTTCTACAAAAAATGTCTACTAAACATGTATATTAAATTACATTAATGCAAATATCACATTTATAATAATAACGTCCAACAATGTATTAGTAGTTTTTGAAGTTTACATTTTCAAATTTTCTTTACTTAAATCAAATTTACTTAAATCAAATTTACTTAAATAATGTACGATAATAAATAACAAGTTTTTGACAGTTAAGAACGTGCAATAAATAATATAGAAACGAGTTATTTTTATATCTTTATATTACAATAATAAAACGATTGAGCTAGTGGTTGTGTTTTTTATAAAATTATTTTAAATTAAAAATATTCTGTATTCGTTTTACCCCGTTAATATGTGCTTGCAATGCTTATCACTACAAAATGCGTGATATCGTTCCAAAACTGACTTTAAAAAAAAAGTAAAAAAGGGTGTCAAGTGTTAGCGTGCGTGCTCCTCGAACAAAATTTAATATGTAGGGTAACTGTCCCAATTACTGCCAGTGTCCCAATTACTGTCACTTTTTACAATTTTAATATTAGAATTAAAAATATGAGAGTGTTATTTATTAAAAATATTTTAGTAAATAACTGAGACTGTCATATAAGCATAAACACAACTTATAAAATATTCGATAAAGATCGGAAGAGCACAC
>NW_012026816.1:4513366-4514301 GCF_000956235.1 Wasmannia auropunctata
AAGCGGTCAGTATTCTTGGAGAACAATATACCTAATATTATATTTAAATATTGTTGTCAGGCATCACTAAATAATATTTTAAAGATATATCTTTTTCTCTTTTAAGATTTATGTAATAATTAATGTGTATGTGTATATTGTTATAAGAGTGAGGAAAGTATTAGGATATCTTAACCTAATTAAACACGTAAATAAACACGTAAGTACACTTCTGTTACAAGTTTTAGAAGAAATTAGGAACTATTGAAGGATAAATCACAAAAATTAATAACTTCGTAATATTTTGTAGGTTTGTAATTAGTAATGCCACCAACTAAAAAACGACATCTCTATACAAAAGAGAACTTGGATTCTGTACTGCAAGCCGTAAATGCAGGTAGCATTCGGTACACGGGCATTAAATGGGGAGGCGATATTTGGTACGTGCGACAGTAATTGGGGGGGCAGTATTTGGAAATCGACTGGCAGTAATAGGTACAAAACCTTATATTTTATTTATTTTATTATATATAAATAATTAATTGATTTTTTAGTTTGTTACTTTTATTTTATGTATATTAAAGTTTGTACTTAAATAATATTAAAAAATAGTACCTATTACGCATTTAAAAAGCTTCAAAATAAGCATATTAATTGTCATTATATGCTTAAACCGGCAGTAATTGGGACAGTTACCCTATAATCTCCTTTTTCGAACAAAAAACAGTTGTACAAAATTAAACAATGAAACCTAAGTGGTACCATCCCTTATTTGTTAAGAAAAACCTAATTACTATCACTTTTTGTATTTTAAATATTGGTTTCTTAAGTGAAATAAAATTGCGCGCTCCTCGAACAAAATTTGATACGTATGTCCTCCTTTTTTTAACAAAAAACAGTTGTACAAATTAAACAATTAAACTTAAGTGCCACCTCTTATTTTTTAAAATTAAAAA
>NW_012026816.1:4518762-4519563 GCF_000956235.1 Wasmannia auropunctata
GGTCATTCATCATAGCCGACGTCCGACAACCGATCCTGGGCGCTGATTTTTTAAAACTATGGCTTACTCGTCGACCTTCGTGGACAACGATTAATCGATTCACAAAAACACAACTTCGCGTTGTGGGAACTATCGCTACATGTCGCACTCCGTGCTTCACAAGAATCAGCTATAACAATTGGTTCAGAGAGATCCTGCGAAATTTTAATAGCGTCATTCAATCTGTTAGAAACCTTGAAGTCAAACATGACGTCGGGCTTTTTCTGCAATTGGATGTCCTTTTGTAATTATACAACTCTGTATAATTACAAAAGGACATCCGATTGCAAAAAAGCCCGACGTCTCTCTTCCACTCGTCTAAAAGCAGTCCGAACCAAATTTCAAAACCTCATTCGACAAGGCATTTGCGAACCATCTTCTGGCCCGTGGGCCTCGCCGTTTCATACGGTAAAGAAACCCAACGGATCATGGAGACCGTGCGGTGACTATCGCCGTCTGAACAGTGTCACAATACCGGATAAGTATCCCGTCCCACACATATAAAATTTCAGCCATCGCCTAGCTACACGGATGCAAAGTATTTACAACGCTTGACCTAAAGAAGGCATTTTATCAAATTTCAGTCGCTCCTGAGGATTGTCCAAAAACGGCCATAATAACACCCTTTGGTCTGTTTCCGTTCAATAAAATGACGTTTGGCCTGTGTAACGCAGCACAGACGTTTCAGCGATTGATGGACACAATGCTTCGAGGAATAGATTTGCTATATCGATGATATACTGATTGCATCCACCATGCCGA
>NW_012026816.1:4519583-4521846 GCF_000956235.1 Wasmannia auropunctata
GCAGTTAGAGAACGCAGCCCTTCTCGCGCATTCAAAAGAAGGAGATCCATTAATTTTACACACGGACGCTTCAAATACAGCAATGATGAGTGCAGTCCTGCAACAACTCCAGGACAAGTACGTACTTTTAAGTTTCTTCCAGAAATGAACGAATACTCAAAAGAATTACAGCATCTACGACCGGGAATTGTTGGCTATTTACAAGACAATTAAATATTTTCGCCATTTTGTAGAAGGTCGAGAATGTACTATTGTCACAGACCACAAGCCACTTTTATATGCCTTTAATCAGAGATCCGATTAAGCGTCGCCTAGACAGTTATGCCAATTAGACTACATTGGTCAATTTACGACCCGTTTTATATCTTTCCGGAGCAGCTAATACAGCAGCGGATGCGCTCTCCCGCATTCAAGCAATAGACATGCCAGTTGTCGTTTTTTCAATAGAAGATATCGCACTAAAACAGCAAAAAGATAACGAACTTCAGAAGTTTTTAACGCAACTCCAGTCTGCAACTACGCTTGACAACTCCGATTGCACCATCTACTGCGACATCTCAACGGACGAAGTACATTCGTAATTCTTCGTACTCTTCGCCGTAAAATATTTGATACCGTTCACCGGCTCTCATCCCGGAATTCGAGCCACGAGAAATCTTATTGCTCATCGTTTCGTCTGGTCCGGTTTTAACAAAGAAGCTGCAGATTGGGTGAGAACGTGCTTGATCTGTCAACGCGCAAAAATTTAAAAACACAACCAAAGCCTCCCAGAACGTATTTGAACCAGATACTAGATTCTACCAAGTACATCTAGACATTGGCCCGCTATCTCCATCATATGGATATCAATACTGTTTAACCGTAATTGTTAGATTCACCAAGTGGCCGGAGGCAATCCCCTTGAAGGACATCAAACGCAGACTCTATAGTAAACGCATTTCACGCAGGCTGGACCTCTCGTTTCGGTGTCACTGCGATCCTAACAACGGATCGCGGCTCACAATTCGAGTCAAAATTATTTCAGGCTCTCACGCGACTAATTGGAGCGCACAGAATCCGGACTACTGCGTACCATCTATCATCAAACGGTATGATAGAGCGTTTCCACCGCTCATTGAAGTCAGTGATCCGTTGCTATGCGACACCTGAATGGGTAGAGATATTGCCCACCGTACTTCTTGGATTGAGAGCAAGCATGAAGGAAGACATAAAAACCAGCGCAGCAGAGATAGCTTACGGTACACCAATTCGTCTCCCAGGAGAATTTTTCATTAGCAAAGATCCACCAGAAGACTCACAGGTATTCATCGAGCGCTTACATGAGCAAATGCGTAAGTTACGCCCTACATCAGCCGTACATGACATCAGTCCTAAGGTACTTATCTTTAAAGATTTATTTAAATGTTCACATATTTGTTCGAGTAGATGCCGTCAAAAAGCCACTCGATTGTCCCTACGAGGGCCCCTACGAAGTAATAGAGCGAATGTCACATTGAATTTTTAAGCTATAACATCAAAGGAGAATAGATGATAGTTTCCACGGACAGACTTAAGCCGGCATACCAGGAAGCAATAGTTTCAAACGAAGACTCAACTGTTATCTCGCAGCAAGCTGTAAAAACATATCCTTCAGTCAAAAAAGCTCATAAACGAGTCACTTTTGTAACCACTATCAAGATTGCTTGAGGGAGAGTACTGTAGCACCTACAATCCATCAATAGCGTTGCGTGTCACGCGTACCAACTGTGACAATGTAAAAATGTTAACCATAGACGTATCTAGATATTCATTACTCTTAGGTCTAGATATCTGATAACGTTCGTTTAAGGCTGCGTTCCGCAAAGCGCATTATACGCATGATGTTTTATGGTATCCTTATTGTTCATCAAATGTTAAACAAAGATAAAAGGATAAATCATGCGCATGATGCGCTTTGCGGAACGCAGCTTAAGTTTAGTCGTTCCTACGCAATATATAGTGTGTATAAGCAGAAATAATAAAACGGCTCTTTTATTTATATGATAATACTTCGTTATTCATTTCTAGTAGGAGGAATAAGCGGGTTCTAACTCGGGAGCTCCGAGGGGGGAGCGGGGCGGGGGGGATTTGCGCGGGGGGAATGATGTCACAGGGGTAACCGTCGAGATGTTTTCGTAAACATGGGCCATGTATGTTTACGTAAACAACGATAGCGGCGGGCCCTTTGAGAATATGAGAGGGGGGGGATGACATTACGCACTGCTGAGATGATTGTTTACGGCGG
>NW_012026816.1:4522056-4527724 GCF_000956235.1 Wasmannia auropunctata
GCACGCTGTCGCGCCGCCGCCATGCTTGCTTGCTTACGCGCACGCGGTCTCCCTCGCACTCTCCCTTCTACTCACGCTCGCACGCGCTCTCGCCCATTGCGCGTTGTCTTGCTTATACTATGTAGGTTTTAGAAAAAATGTACAAGTATATTTATAAGTACATAGACCAATATATTATAAACACAAAATGTAGTGATTACAAAAAAATATATATATATATAATCTATCTATAATATAATAATAATAAATAATAATAAATAATAATAAATATCTATAATATAATATATCGCAAGAGCGAGCGTGAGTAGGAGGGAGAACGCGAGAGAGACCGCGTGCGCGAAAGAGACCGCGTGCGCGTAAGCGAGCAAGCATGGCGGCGGCGCGACAGCGTGCGCGTAAGCGAGCAAGCATGGCAGCGGCGCGGTAGCGTGCGTGGAAGCGAGAACGCGTGAGGGAACGAGAACGCGTGAGGGAGTGAGAACGCGTATATATATGAGAATCACCAGGAAGATATATAGTTTTGCAAAATATGTATAAAATAAAATGTATAAAGTAAAAATGTCTCCTGTTTGCGAACGTTACATTTGCCTTCTGAGATGTTCCCTCCAACGCCAGGGGGATCGTCGCGACTAACGCTTTCCAGGGGGATGCGAATGCCGGGGTGAACGGCGTCCCCTCGATTTCGTAGGGAATTGCCTGTGGTGTCTTCCGTTCCTCCTGCCCCTTCGCCTCAAGGTGCGGGGGCGTTCGAAATTGCAGGAAAGTATGACGCCTCCTCGAATGTTGCGTTTAAAGAGAGACATGTAGATGCCTCCTCGAATACAGCGTCGTCTCGCGATGCGGCGTTCGATGGCTCTGCGTTAAAGGTCGCTGCTCGCGGTACCGTTGCTCGCAGCACCGCTGATGTTCGCGCAGCAAAACACTGGGGGATCCTAATGACAGATGAATAAAAAGAATAAAAAAAGATATCTCTAGACAGATAGTCTCTCTAGATTAGTTATACTTACTCGTAAAATGCACCTCTGCAGGAGGTTGCACAACGCGATCATGTCTTCGTCATCGGACGGCACCAACGGGGATGGTGACGATGATTGCGACGACGTCGTCGACGACTACGACGACGACGGCGACTTGCTTCGGTACATGTCGGTTTGCAGTTGAATAACGAACTGAGATTTGTCGCTCTAGTAAAATGACGAATCGAGACTTCGCACCATGTGCGCACATTAGCGTTCTTTTTGCTACGTGACACCGTGAAATAATAAAAATAATAATACGGAGAAAAGGAGATAGTTGAGAGAAGCGCCGATATCTGGCTGCTGTTTTGTCTCAACGAGATGCACCGACATTGGTTTAGACAAAGACGCGTGACTGGTATAAAAGGTCATCATAAAAGCGCGGTGTCACAAAAGGTGTCTCGGAAGTATAGCGAATCGAGTGTGTGCGAAATGGCTCATTGTGCGAATAGAGTGCGCGAAAACGTGGAAGTTGATGTGGATCGAGGATGAATCGGAAGGCACGTTGTCGTCCGATACGGGTGTCGTTAGTGATCAGAGCGAAGATCTAACGTTGCACAGGGAGAGATACGTGTCGCAGGCGAAATTCCGTGCGTTAACCGAGCGTATCAAGCATTGCATGATCCGCTTGCAATCCAATGCTACTAATCGACCTGAGGTGCTCTGGCCTTATGCGCCATCTGCATGATTCAGCTGAAGGATACTGAGCTCTTCGGAATGAATCTAGTGTTGAAGCACAAGATCGATTACAAACAAGTGCTAAGTGGCCGATACTGCTCCAACTGTCGTGTGAGGATGTATGTGATAATTTCTTGCAGCGTGTGTCTAATGTGTACAAATCAGAGCACGTAAAAACATTAGCGCGAACAAGACATGAAGAGGGTAAGGGTTATAAGCTGGAAGGTGTTCGATGTCCTATGCGTTCTCCGTGATTCGCATGGAGACCGATGTGCGACACGTATCGCCGGTGCAGTTTTTACGCGATCGGGAACTAGGAATACGCAGAACTGGTGAACGCTTCGCGAGACAGGGAGTCACAGTCGATCGAGAGCCCGTGCATGAGTGGCCCCCATCACGCGAAACGAAAAGTGTACGCGTGGTTTCGCAAGAAAGCGTACGAGGACTACGAAAGGTGTTTCGAGGTGTACAAACTTTGGAACGAAAAAATCCGGAACGATCAGTACGTAGATTTCAGTCGTGTGGAGAACAGGTACTACTGGGCAAAGCGAATCGTCGAGAAGCTCGAGCATAATGCCAATCTGTACATCGCGATTTCCGTGGGTAGCGAGAGGTACGTCGAGTTGCTGGTGATAGACCCATACATCTACGGCGAGTGGAAGTATCCTGTCGCTGTAAAATGACAGATCGACGAGCACAGGCTGCAATGAGAGTGTGAATTTGACGAACGTGGTGAGCTCTCAACTCAGCAAGAAAAAAAACAAGAAATTCTTCTGCAACCGGTACGTATCGAGAAAATACTAAAATAGAATATTGTAAAAAAGACATAAATTAAGTAAAGTATTTTGTGTTTACAGATGCTTACATTACTTCAGCTTGCAGGAACGACTGGATGCCCACACCGTGGACTGCAACGAGCTGAACGAGTGTGTGGTAGAGCTGCCGAAAGAAGACGCGAAATGGCTAACGTTCGACAAACACGGCAACAAGGAACGTGTGCCGTTCGTCGTGTACGCCGACCTGGAGTGCGTTTTGGAAAAGATGGACCCGAATCTGCCTGAGTCTCAACACCACAAGGTACACAGTATCGGATACTACGTGCACTGCTAGTACAACGACGCGCTATCGATGTATCGGTGTCGTCACGATAAGGACTGCGTCGCGTGGTTCGTCGAAAAACTCAAAGAATTAGCGCACAAAGTAAAGTCCGCTCTGTCCGTTAACGTTCCGATGGCAGAATTGACGCGCGACAAATGCGAAAGATATAACAACGCTACGCATTGTCACATATACGAAAAACCGTTCGCGACGGAAGACACGCGGGTACGGGATCACTGCCACATGACCGGACGATACAGAGGTCCCGCGCATTCAAACTCCAATTTGAACTACAAAGATTCGCATTGCATTCCCGTGGTGTTTCACAGTCTATCCGTTTACGACGCGCATTTCATTATCAAGGAAATAGCTACCGCGTACGAGGGATACGTAAACCTACTTCCGGTAACGAAAGAGAAGTACATCCCCTTACGGAAAATAAGTATTAAGATCTCAATACTTAGTATTAGCCAATACTCAATTGGCCAATACTTAGTATTGACGAATACTTAGTAGTAGTATAGACGAATACTCCATGTGGATTGCTATATTTTAACAAAAAAATTTTTTGTTATTTTATAATTACATATTATTATTTGTAAAGTTTAATTTGTTTCACATGTTTTTTATTATTACTAATTACAATTTATACGTAGGTTTATCATTTTTGAAAATACATCGAGATATTCGAGATTCGAACCTGAGATCCCTAGCACTTCAGACTTGTACGCTAATGCTGAACTAATGATACTTTGTACAAAGGAGTTATATATTCTTTCCAATATGATTTTACATTTTTACTTTTATTTATTATATATTTAAAAAGCTCTATTATTTAAAAAATGAGATTTCAATAAAATCGCGAATTTTGTCTGATTAAAAAAATCAGTTATACATATATACAGGGTGGATAATTTTAATCCATCCAGTCGAATATCTCGAAAATCAAGCCCGGGAGAGAAAAATTTTTCAGACAAAAGTTGTAGGGTTTCGAGGGGGACATAAGATGATAACATTGGTTTGACCCTGAGTGGCGTCGTCAACGTCAGGACAAGGTCACTTTGAATTTTTTAAATAGAACCCTCCATTTTTCATTACATGTTCTTATAGCACGCCTCAAGAACTTTCCAAAACACGTTGTGACGTGACATTTTTCGACAACGTCCGTCACAAGGGCTCGTTAGCCCGACCGTAACGGCTACGTGGATCCTGCGTCCTCCGATTTTAGAGGGCGAGCGCATCTACGATTTTGCCATGTTCCGCGACTAACATTTTGTAGTAGGATTAAACCGTTAGGCCTTGCACCGACCAAAATAAGCAAGGGATAGCGACTGTTCGGAAGAGATTGTATTAAAGCGTCGTCTCACCGGCTCCAAGCAACGAGGACTCCAAGGACGAGAGACTACTTAGAGCAAGACGGGAGCACAGGTCACGTAATTATGCTTTCTTTCTTTCTTCCTTCACGGAGCCCTCTTACTACTGTTCTCTTTTACAGAGTTTTCGGAGCGAGCCGACGGCCCTGCCAGGAGGCCCCGATAGTACAAGGGCGCAGGAGAGCTTACACGAGGGCTCGCTCCACGTATCGAAGGCCAGAAACCCTCCCAGCAAGTCGACTTTGAAACTTCGCGCCCGTTATCACGGGGCCCGCGACTGACGCTACCCTCCTGCGGCGCAGGGGGTCGCGAAAGAGGGACTCACGTGACAGGAAGAGATAGCGGAAACCGGCAGATGGCCCCGCTACCAACGTGCTCCCGGCGCTGCGAAGGACCGGCACTCGTGCCGTGATCGTCACCACTACCTGACGTGATTATGTAAGGGACGCAGGATCTACTGAGATCCGAGACTGAGTATCGAAAGTCTACGAGAGTTAAGAGTTGGAGAGCCTACGGTGAGACGAACGTCGCTAATTTTGTAAAGTCGCCAAGTTTCGCGAAACGAGAGAGCCGTGCAAGAGTAAAGATTTCTTCAGCGTAGCGGCCGCGAGTGCCGAGTACGATAGAGTTGCGATTACTTGTTATTATTATATGGTATATTACTTGTTCCGCGAACTAGAGAGTGCACCGCCCGCTCGATCGCGTTAGATTAGAGTCATTTAGAAGGTCGCTTTGCGTTCGCCCTCGCCCGGCCGAGTCACCGCGTGTTTGTATCGTGTAATTGTAAGTCGCGAGAGCGTTCGTATTGCCATTCGGTGTGTGTCGGATTTATTAGAGTATCCGCGTGTCGTGAATTACATTCTATGTCGAGAGCGTCAACTTTCTTGTGTCGCGAAAAACGAGATTCGCCGTAGATCTCGGGCCACGTGCCCATGCACGCCGCGAACGCGTGAACCGCGTGCGCTCGCGCGCCGATCACCCGTGTCACTTATCTCTCCCGCGATCGTCTGTAATTCGTACAGGCATCCTGGCGTGGCGTTAGTCCGCCAAGGGATCGGCGCCGGAATACGCGTTCCCCAGAGCTCTTTGCGCGCTCCGTCCCGCGCATCCCGCGAGTACCACGCGAGGTACTCGCCTCTGTATTCTCTCGCCCTGCGAGACCATTGAAAATACATGTTCTCTTAATTACTATTAAATACAGGAGCAATTATTTTCTTTCCTTGTCGCTCTCCTAAGCCTCAAACCTAACGAACCGTCCCTCTACCATTGTCGGAGCTGGTTAGCCGGCCTTCCGCGCCGTCGTTGTTCGCCCGTCCGGACTTTCGCGAAAATCTAAGTTGCCTCGATCTATGGAGCTGTGCGTCGGGAATCGGAGATAGCTCGGATATTATATAAATTTGGTCACGCGGGCCTGGCGCCCAAACCCCGCTTACATCCGCGGAGACGATTACTGTAATCTCTGAATTACTTGTATCTCCAATCGGGACGCGAAACTCTGCTCGA
>NW_012026816.1:4528171-4528557 GCF_000956235.1 Wasmannia auropunctata
CCTCGAAATCCTACAACTTTTGTCTGAAAAATTTTTCTCTCCCGGGCTTGATTTTCGAGATATTTGACTGGATGGATTAAAATGGTCCACCCTGTATATATAGGTATATATATTTTTTAATTCCCCTCAATATTTAAGTCAAGTATTGATGAATACATTTTGATTAGTATTAGTATGCATCAATACTTGCTGACTGTCAATATTCAGTATTCATCAATATTTAACTACCTCAATATATAATTATACATAATTATAAATGTACATACACTAATCTCTAATACTTTAGTATTCATCAATATTGACTGTCAATACTCGGTATTCATCAATATTTAACTATTACCTCAAATATATATAAATATTGATGTATACTAATCTTTAATAATTAT
>NW_012026816.1:4528577-4529088 GCF_000956235.1 Wasmannia auropunctata
GAGGATATACCTTATTTCGACCTTATTTCGACATTATTTATTCATACAGTTTTGTAACTTCGTAAATATCTCTTGAAAGAAGCGTTAGCGAGCATACGTCCAGAGGAAAATTTTTGTTTGTTTTCTAGGTCTTGAATTTATATTTTAAGTTTGGCGGTTTAACCCGGGAACACCCTGTATATCAACGTGCCATCCGATCAAATGCACTTTAACAATGTTTGTTTTCGAGTAGATTGACGTTCTCCATATATCGAATCGGATAGCTGCTACAAAATGTAATTCCAATTCTCCGCACTCTCAAAGCATTTCACGCCCAGTTTACTACGATCCGTCCGTAACGGGTTACGACCGCCTAAGTATTGTCCCCGAATGAATTCAATCTGCCCGGTGTTTTGTTTTCATTTTCTTTCGTCCCTGTGCTTTAACAGAGGCTTCGCCCGTTCGTCGCGCGCGCGGGAGCGCGCAATTTTCCACGTGAAAAGCGATCGCGAGATTCGAGAAATGTAAGAAC
>NW_012026816.1:4535151-4535652 GCF_000956235.1 Wasmannia auropunctata
AGTAACAACTATTGTACAGACGTGCACTAACACACAGTCACTGGATCCAAAATGGCGGCCGTCGGAAGACCTGAGGTGGTGTCGCTACCGACGCGTTTACCGACCTTGGTCTCAAGTGGGCCACTGCACTGCTCAGCAATTGCAATTGTTGCTTAATTGCAACTGCCGCAGTTTTTGGAGGACGCGCGTATTGAGGCTGCCGAAGTCCTGCGTCGGCATCCTCAATTATTATGGGTCACCGTTGCAATATTAGATTGCAACAGTGACCTGCTTATTACTAAGTGTGACGTTGTAAGTAAGGCAAGGCGAGACTTACAACAAATTTAAGAAATGTATTTTTCACGTGTTTGCAAATAGAATCAAAATTAATTTTTAATTTAAAATTATGTATATATATATATATACACTGGTCCAAAAAATTAAAGGATCACCTGTTCTAGCCTCTAAAAATAGGCAAACTTCAAGATAGAGCAATTTCGTCAAAAATGATCATATCGAGAT
>NW_012026816.1:4535672-4536457 GCF_000956235.1 Wasmannia auropunctata
TGATTTTATTTGTTTAATTTGATATAATATTTTTTTTCGAGGTATATTTTTTAGTTTTAATTCAATTACAATAAATATACTTGAAATAATATTTTGATTTTACTTCTTTTTGGTAATACTATATTTTTAATTTATTAAATTAAATTGTTTAAAATCATGTATACGTTAATGTTACGTCCGGACCCCAGGATATTTGCTTGGGCTTGTAGATAGAGAGAGTGAGTCTCGTGCGTGAACGAGATAGAATTGGAAGTGGAGGGGGTAAGGAAGGACGTAACTAAGTAAGCTATCTCGCAGGTACGCACAGAGGCGCACGATGCGAGTCGAAGGCGCTTTGCAAAGGTTCGAAAACGAGTCAATGTCCTTAAAAGGACACTATTACTTCGTTTGTTGAACCAGCGCGTTCGTTGGTCCTGTTTTAGGTCAAGGAACTTAATCCCTATGACCTGGGATCGGACCAAGCGCGTCTCTCGGTTAGGCAAGTAATGAACGGGGGTGAAGGTCTTTAAAGGAATACAATATTTAAGTTAACAAAATCATAGTTTTATTCTTAAAGCTAAAGATACAGAATACTAATTTCTTAATCGCAAGGCTAAACTAATGCTATCGAACGGGAGTGTATGGGTAAATGTATATAACGGCATAGTTAATTGTCAGAGTTGATGGAAGTTTGTACAAAAAAGAAATGTTGTCACAGTTACGTTATTTTTATTATTGTTAATGAGGAAAGTGAGTTGGTATAAATAATGTTTCGAAACCTTAAATAATTGACAATGTGTTGAATA
>NW_012026816.1:4536477-4537004 GCF_000956235.1 Wasmannia auropunctata
TCTCATCGCACTTATGTTTAAATGAATCGTCTTTATCAACGATCAGCGCATTTTCAGAGCATAAACAGTATTGCGCGCTGATCTTCTTCAGTAGCTTAGTTTCTCGTTTTCACTACTTTTTATTGCTCATTACCATTTTCTTGTTACTATTACGTTAATATCCATTATCCGACCGCATTATGAGCAATCGTACGAGCAGCACTTTAAGTACTATCAGTACTGAATCTGTTGCTACAACTGATACTCCTCAGTGCTCCAACATCTCAGAATCAAGCAACATCCCTTCTTCGGTGAAAATAAGAGTCAGCATCCAGGGCTGCAGAGTATCCGGGTCGAGATGCATCGTATGTAAGAAGGCTAAGAAACTGACTCGTATTTCTCCTATGGCGAGAACACAAATATTCATAGACAGAGGTATAATTATTCCGCCAGATACTCGATGTTGTAGAAGACACTTGGAAAATGGTTTTCTCAGTAAAACAGCAACAAATGATATCGAAGTAAAGTCAAACTATTCGATTCTAGAT
>NW_012026816.1:4537024-4537683 GCF_000956235.1 Wasmannia auropunctata
GACGTGTGCTCGTCAAACGCTCGGACAGCAAACGGTTCTAGGAGGTTGTGAGCTACATCGGTAGGAAGAAAATACCACAGTTTGGAGCGATTCTGACGTGGTCCAAAAAACGGCCTTATTGACACCCCTCCTTTCATTAATTATTCTATTAAAATCGCGTTTAATTTGTATTGCAATTGTATCATAATTTTATCCTTTTGTTAATTGAAAGTTCAATGCAACAGAAAATCGTAGAAACATTATCAAAATTTTCAATTAAAATACGTCAAATGTATTGAAATTGATGTACGTAACAACCTCATTAAAATATTATAGATATATTCATTAACCAGAGCGATTGAGAAATTTTTGTTTTTTATAAGGTATTGTTGAACGTTGACTTATACATTTTCTTTTTATGATAATCGCAGACAGAAATTATATTTTTACGTTAAATTAAACAGAATTGTCGAAAATTGATGAAAAGCTATTACTTGTTACGTCCGGACTCCAGGATATTTGCTTAGGCTTGCAGATAGAGAGAGTGAGTCTCGTGCGTGAACGAGATGGAATTGGAAGTGGAGAGGGTAAGGAAGGACGTAACTAAGTAAGCTATCTCGCAGGTACGCACAGAGGCGCACGATGCGAGTCGAAGGCGCTTTGCAAAGGTTCGAAAACGA
>NW_012026816.1:4537703-4538962 GCF_000956235.1 Wasmannia auropunctata
GGAAGAGGAGTCGTGAGTTGGTCAAACTGCGAAAACAACGACTCTAAGGTTCGATAATTTCCGTAATTGAAATAAAAACGGGGACGTGGTGCCGGTATTTCGTCGATGATTTCGCAAAGGGAGAAATCGGATGAGGTAGAGGGTGCGGGGGAGGATACTCTATGATTTGGACTTCGTCATCATCAGAGGAAGGAGTGGAGGACGGCGAGGTTTCAGATTCTTCATCGTTTCTGAAACGGGCGTGGGGAGACGGGGGAGAGATAGGATTGCCGTCGGAATCATAGATGGAGATTGCTGGAGATCCGGGAATTAATAAATTTTCATAAGGAGAAGGTGGGTTTAGCCAATCTCCTATGTCGGGAAAGTTATAAGGGGGAGAAGAGCCAGGAGAAGGGGAGCGAATTGGAGGTGAAGGGTTGGAATGCGGAGGAGTATCGGGAAAGATTATCTGCGTTGCAGCAGAGGAGGAAGGAGAGGGCGGTGGAGAAGCTTGAGGTGAAGGTGACTTTTCTGGGGATGGAGACCGGGGTTTAAAAGTTGCGCTAATCAGGCCCGCGTGTTCCGCATCTTGGAGGGTCCGGCGCCACTCCTCAAAGGCTTCGTCGAGCAATTGTCGCGCATTTCCCCGGGCTAGCTGGCGGGAACGCCTAGGCTGACAGCTCCGCGAAACAGTGGGGCGAGTGAACTCTCGGTTGTGTGTTCACTATAACAAGTATAAAATAGTATCCGAAATAGAAGAAGAGACGCGAGGTGGCAACGAAAGATTTTACGACTTACTGGTTCGAAAAAGCTGGTATCTGTCTGGGTTTGGAATTCAGTGAAGGCCGCTTGGCTACTCAAGTCGTCTGCTCAAGGATCAATCGGCTGGATCAGGCGGTCAGTTTGGTCACTTTAACTTAAACGCGCACTGACTCTAAAAGCTGGCTGATTTCTGACGGATGTCAGAACGATTGAATGGACTCAGGATTTTAATGACGAGTTCGGGAATATCTCGGCTTATATACGGAAACTCATGGGATGTGGGAGATGGCAATTTGAGGAATAAATGAATTTGGTTGGGAGATTCGATTTGGGATTACTCCGCCCGTTTTACAGTTATCAATTCTTAAAGCTACTCATTGGTGAATCACCTCAGATGCATTGCCGAATTTTTAGGTTTCGCACCTTGTTATTGGTGGGTCCCTGATATGATTCTTATTTGGTAGATTTTCTATTGGTGGTCGTGTCTATCGGACCAAATTCGTTTGATCCGACCGCGG
>NW_012026816.1:4538982-4540254 GCF_000956235.1 Wasmannia auropunctata
TGGAATTTTCGGTTTTGTCGATGAATCCAGCCCAAACATACTTGTTACACAGTTTTATCTGTTAGCCTTTTTCTTTTAAAAATATGTTCCGAACTTAGGTTTTCTTCGCGGGTAAATTGTGTACTGTGAGATACCTTATCTGTTTTTGGTAATAAATATCTCTCACGTTCGGTTCTATACTATTTGCTAAAACCGAATTCTTCCCAAGAAAACCGACAACGGTCAATTTCGTTGAGTCGAGGTATTTTGTCGATTGATGGCCGTTATTATATTTAAGAATTTATCTTATCGCGTGTTCACAAAACGAAGAAATCGTGAAGTCCACCGGACGTAACATACTGTATGCGTGCGTGTATACTAAGCCGAGTGCAAAGAGCAAGCTTTGTCAGTCTGTTAATAAATATTCAAAACTGAAACAAGACGCTCTCGATCGACGAATAATGAAACGCTTGATGTGTTATTGATAATTTAAAATTTTGTTACACATATGTATATGTTGCTGCATATTTTTACTTACGTTTAGTACATCAAATTATTTTTGGAATTAGAGTTACGTTATTACAGAGGGAAGGAGTCTCGGGTTGAACGCGGTTATGATTTGTTACGAGGGGGGGTTCTTTTAGGATAAAAAAATAGCATTACATAAATACTTTGAAAGATCCCTTATTAATCAATACAAAAGTACAAGATTAATGAGAAAAAACTTCATTTTCGACAATATATGCTTCAAAGAACACTGTAGAAAAAATGGTTAAAAAGTTCGAAATTTGTTTATAAAATAGTTTATAATAATAGATAAATCAATTTCAGTGCAATATTTGAAAGCATTAAAGTGTTAATTATTATTAGTAAATTGTGTTTTAATTTCATTTTCGAAAAACCACGGATTCCCTCCGCCTATCGGACTTCTTCTGCTATTTGCACATACCAACCACATGTAGATTTGGAATTCCAAGTTTATCCGAATTTAATAATGAATTGAGGATATAGGTGCAAAATCTACATTAATATTTGCATGGAATTCCAGGATTATCCTGCTTTTAAAGTGGATCGACGTGTAATATTCGTATTGTGCCATGTATGGATTTCCACGTTAATCCACCGATCAGAATTCACGAGCTGGCGCGTACAGCAACCACATTCATGTACATACACGTGGAATTCCAGGTTTATCCAAATATATTGGATCACCGTATATGAACCGTATTGTATTTAGCGTGGAATTCCAGGATTATCCTGTTTTGAAAGTGAATCGACGTGTAATATCCGTAT
>NW_012026816.1:4540274-4540918 GCF_000956235.1 Wasmannia auropunctata
CTCCGCGGTCGACCTGGCGTCCTCGGCTTCTGCGGCGTTGTCGGCAGCGGGCTCGGAGGCGTCAGTACGGGACGAGACTGGGCGCAGGCGACGCCCGTCTACGTGGAGCGCGAGACCTGGGTGGTGACCGGCCGAGGTCGTGGGTCCGCCAACCTCCACCTTGTCACCCTCTCGTCTGGCAGGTCCACCAGGATCAGTCTCCACGGCAGATACGACACCCCCGGATTCAAGCGTCGTCCCGCGGAGATCTCGGGGGCCAACGGAGGAGGGCTCCTGTGTAGGGCGACGGGCGCCTTTGCGACTGGAGGACGTTCAGGTTCCAGCCTCCACGGCAGATCCGTCACTCCCGGATCCAGGTGTCGTCCTTCGGTAAGCTCGGGGGCCGACGGAGGAAGGCTCCTAGGTAGAGCGGCGACGGGCGCCCCTGCGGCCGGGGGACGGTCCGGTCCACGTTTCCTTGACCGCGGGATGGTGGTCGTCCTTTCAACGGCGGCGCGAATTTCGCCCTGGTGGGCAGTGGAAAAGGAGGCAGAGGCCCTGGCGGAAGCTTTGGATCGAAAGGCCGGGACTCCCGCTTTCTTTCGATCTCAAAGAGCCGAGCTCGCTCTGTCAGAGGGTACAGGTATTTCAAAACACTCTCGGAA
>NW_012026816.1:4540938-4542500 GCF_000956235.1 Wasmannia auropunctata
GGTCGATGTTCTTCCTACGGTCCTTCTGGGATTGCGTTCAAGCCTCAAGGAGGATATCAACGCCACGGCCGCGGAGCTGGTATATGGTTCAACACTTCGTCTACCGGAAGAGTTCTTCATCGACGAGGACATGTCGCCCGATCCCAAGCTCTTCGTGGAAAAATTCCGTGAACACTTGCGTCAAGTACGTCCATCGCCGTCAGCACATCACGACCGAAGGAAGGCCTTTACTCACAAAACATTGTACTCCTGTACACACGTTTTTCTAAGAGTCGACTCCGTCAAGAAACCACTACAACACTCGTACGAAGGCCCTTACAAGGTTGTGGAACGCCTGTCAGACCAAGATTTTGCTTTACTCATTAAAAACGAAAGGGTAATAGTAAACGTTGAACGGTTAAAGCCAGCATTTATAGAGGCTTCAATCGAGAAAGAAGCTTTTTCCGATGCAATTCTACCGGAAGCTGTGCAACCATCTCAACCCATGCAGAATCAACAACAACAAACGGAGAAGGATACTTCAACCTCAAGCTCAACAACCGTCCCCAAGGTTCGACAGCCAACCTTAAATACTTATCCAGGACCCAAGGGTAAAAAGAAGACTGTATCTTTTGTATCATAAATATGTATTCCTTTTTATATATTTCCGTAACGGTTGTTTTCGCTCAATATTAACTTTAGTATTATTTTCTTTATTGATTTTTAGTTAGCCTAGAGTGCAATATTATTTTTACTATTTTGTGATAACATTCTTCCACATTCTATCTTAATAGCATATTTAGTTTAATGTATTATTTTATTTCGCAACTGTAACTCAGTTACTCGAAAGGGAGTCCTATGGCGGCTCCAATGATCGCGCCAATCGGTTGCTGCACTCGCGGCACTTTTAGTCTCTGGCGCTGCGGTATGTATGTGGTGAATTAGAGGGATTTTTGGAACGAGCGAAAGTAGTGTCGTGTAACGTGTGGAGTTCGAGAGAATAAAGAGACTGTATTAGCGTAAATCGAGAACGGACTCATATATCCTGCGACTAACGAAAAGCCTTCACCTTCCTTCCTACCACACTTCAAATAGTGTATAACGAGGACCAACCGACACGCCACAGCATTAGTATATGTGGCGCCGCGTATCGGTTAAGTTTGATACTTAAACTGAAACAATTTAATAAACGTGTAATGAAAATAAAAAAATACTTTTTTTTACATGTTACCATAATTATACAACCTAAAAATCGTAAGTAATTAAATAACTACTACAATTTTATGTAATTATTAATATTATTTCATCGATTTATATGTTAAATATTAATCTATAAACTGAAAAACATATTATCTGAACCGCAATAACAATTTCTTTTTTTTTTCTTAGGAACTGATAAATTATTAAAAATGAATACAATTCTGAGAACAGGATTTAAAAAGATTACTCATTCAATTGATTTTCATCCTCAAGCTATTGTAAAAGGGAAAAAATTAGCTGTATCCTATGTTCAAAGAGCAGAAGAGAGATATACACATGACACTGGTATTTTAATAACATGTAGTGTCATACGCCAAACTTCT
>NW_012026816.1:4542520-4550965 GCF_000956235.1 Wasmannia auropunctata
TAAACGTCGACTCGAAGGAAGTTTCTTAGAGAGTTCTTTTATTCGGTTTACGTACAGGCGGGAAAACGGTTACTCGAGAGCGACAACAGAACGACTAGTAATAAAAATTGCGCCTCTACCGGATTTCCCTGAAATCGCGGTTACCAACCTAGGTGGAGTTAATCTCCACAATACTCCCCCGTGAGATTTTAATACAGAACAAAAATTGCGGTTTTACAATATAACCGAATGTGAACTAAAATTAATGAAACTTAGTACAATATAAAATATAATTAGAATTACAATAACAACGTAAGAATATAAGTAATCTCAAAACAACGTAAAAAAAATAATTATCTTTGGAAACTCACAGTCTTTTTGCTCTTTGCACTAGGGTATGTCTTAAGAATAGGAATAGTGTCAGTGGTTTTCGAAATTCCGGACGGCGGATCCTTTGCACCAGGCTTATGAGCGGTTTGTTCCCCTTGCGGTGTAACAAAATATGCTGGCTTTAGACGCTCTATTGATACATTGACTCTTCTGCCCTCGACTTCTAATGTGAAAACACGGTCGGAGATTCTTTCCATAATACGATGAGGTCCGGAATATGGGCGTTCGAGCGGTCGCCTGACTGCGTCGTCCCTCAGGAAGGCGTGCGTACAAGAGTGCAGGTCCTTGTACATGAAAGGTCTGTTGCGAACATAGTGAGCGGTAGGAATCGGCCGGATTTGTTGCATGAATTTACGGAAAGGCTCGATGAAAAACTGCGGATCGTTTTCCATATTTTCGTTATCGAAAAATTCCCCTGGAATTCTGAGAGTCTTTCCGTAGAGAAGTTCTGCCGTTGATGCCTGGATGTCTTCCTTGTAGCACGATCGCAGGCCCAAAAGCACCACTGGCAGCGCGTCGACCCAGTCTGCGTTCGCCTGACACATGATGGCTGCTTTTAGAGATCTGTGCCAGCGTTCCACTAAACCGTTGGACTCGGGGTGGTAAGCGGTGGTTCTGGTGCGCTTGGTTCCGACAAGCTTGGCTAAGGCGTCAAATAAAGCTGCCTCGAACTGCGAGCCTTGGTCGGTAGTGATGACCTTGGGTGCGCCGAAGCGTGCAACCCACATCGTGTAGAAATACTTTGCGACAGTACTCGCTAAGATGTCGGGCAAGGGTACTGCTTCAGGCCACCTGGAGAAATGGTCAATCATGGTTAAACAGTACCTGAGACCCCGCGCTGGCGGCAGCGGTCCAATAAGGTCCAGGTGAACGTGGTCGAAAGGTCCGTCGGATACCGGGAATTTTTCAGGAACTAGCTGGTTGTGACGGGCGACTTTTGCTCGTTGGCAGTGAAGACACGCTTTCGCCCATGACGCAATGTCCTTGTTCATGCCGATCCAAACAAACTTCTGCGCTATTTGCTGTCTGGTGGCTCTTCCGCTTGGGTGCGAAAACCTGTGGACCATGTCGAACACACGGCGACGTAAAGAAACAGGAACGAACGGGCGAACGTCGTCTTGGGAACAGTCGCAATAAAGACTAGCGTTGGTTTCGGGTAGAAGGAACCTCTGAAACTTGAGACTAGATGACGGAGAATGCAGTTCCCGCTGCAGTTCTTCGTCTGTTGATTGCTCCCGTGCCAATTCTTTGGTGTCAACAATGACTGGCATCATAATGGAATCCACTCTAGATAGTGCATCCGCGACGATGTTTTCTTCGCCCGAAACGTGCCGAATGTCCGTGGTAAATTCGGAAATGTATGTCAGTTGACGACATTGCCTCGGTGATGCTTAGTCGAGCTTTTGCGAAAATGCATACACGAGGGGCTTATGATCCGTGAAGACAAAAAAATTACGTCCCTCCAGCAGAAGCGTTAATGCGTGATGGCTGCGTAGATGGCCAAAAGCTCGCGGTCATATGCACTGTAGTTTCTCTGCGCCAGCGTGAGCTTCCTGGAGAAAAAACTTTGCGGTTGCCAAGTTTGGCCTTGTAACTGTTGCAGGATGGCGCCAATTGCAGATCCTGACGCATCTGTTTGCACGGAAAATTGCGCCGCTGGATCCGGAAAGGCGAGGAGTGTGGCGCTGGCCAGGTCGTTTTTAAGTCTCTCGAAGGCTGCCTTTCTTTCCGGCGTCCAGTCGATTGGAGTTTGCCCGTTTTTCTTCTGGCCTGCGATCGCTTCCTGCAATGGAGACTGAGTGCGCGCGACATTAGGCAGAAATCTATGATAAAAATTTATCATACCCAAAAATCTGCGCAGGCTTTTAACATCCTGCAGCTCAGCGAAATTGAGGATAGCCTCTACTTTTTGTGGTGAAGGTGCAAGACCTTTCGCCGAAATACGGTGGCCCAGGAAAAGTACCTCGGGCACTCCGAAGGTGCACTTAGCAGTGTTGATCACTATGCCGAATTGTTGTAGACGTTGAAACAATTTCCTTAGGTGGTCGAGGTGCTCCTCTGGGGATTTTGATGCGACGATGATGTCGTCCAGGTAGACGTAGCAGAAATCAAGCCCCCGAACGACCTCATCCATGAACCTTTGAAAGGTTTGAGCGGCGTTCCGTAGCCCAAAGGTCATGAACGGAAACTCAAAAAGCCCGAACGGTGTGATTATGGCCGTTTTGGCTACATCCTCTTCTCTGACGGGTATCTGTTGATACGCGCAGATCAGGTCGATCGTCGAGAAGATGGTTGCTCCGTGTAGAAATTGCACAATCCTGCAGAAATGGAATCGGATAGCAATCAGGCTCCGTTATAGCGTTGAGTTTGCGAAAATCTCCGCAAGGCCTCCAGTCTCCAGTTTTCTTTTGAACTAAATGTAGTGGGCTGGCCCAAGAGCTTTTGGAAGGATGACATAATCCCTGCTGCAGCATGAATTCGAATTCGAGCTTTGTCGCTTTAAGCTTCTCTGGTGAGAGACGACGAGCCTTCGCAGAGACAGGTTGACCTTCCGTTGTGATGGCGTGCGTCACGCCATGCTTGATATCCTTAAGAACTAATGAGCTTCTCGTGAGGTCCGGAAACTCGTTGAGCAATTTTCCATAGGCTGAGCTAACTTTGAGACAAAGCACTTGCTGGACGGAAATGCTGCTTATCTGACCAGGTACTTTTAGGTTTGTACTGCCGTCAATTAGTCTCCTCCGCCAAATATCGACTAAAAGGTTAAAATGCGATAAAAAAAATCTATACCGAGGATAGATTTGCTTACTTCCGCCGAGTGAAAAGGCCACTGGAATGAACGGCGTAGCCCGAAATCCAACTGAAGTAACCTCTGGCCGTAAGTAGGTATGGGAGTGCCATTCGCTGCGCAGAGGGTGAAGTTGGATTTGCTGCGTTTCTCTTTAGGTGCCGCCGGGATGACAGAGATGTCTGCCCCCGTGTCCACGAGAAAGCTCTTTCCGGAACAACGATCGGTGACGAAAAGGCGGCGTACGACGGAATCCGGGGTGCCTGCCGCTGCCAACACTCCGGTCTTCAGTTTTCCGCTTCGGTCGGCTCCCGGATCCAAGAACACGGCTTCTCGCACTTTTTGGCGTCGCGCCCGAAACGCTTGTGGTAGTAACACGGTCCTCCTTCGGTTTCTTTGTGGCTTGGTGACTTTGATCGTTCCTTTCTACCTCCGTAGCGTCCTCGGCTTGCTGAGCGTCCTTGTCTAGGACGATATCCACGATCTAATCGCCTGGTCAGCGCGTTGACCTGTAAGGTGAGCGCTTATATCGCTTCCTGCACATCCGGGGTCGTTTTGTGCTGGTCCGTGCCTGTCGTTTGCTTCTTTGAGACCTCGATAGCGGAGATCGTTGGCCGGATAACGTCCACTGTCTTATCAGCCATCTCAGCGAGACGTTGCAAATCAGTGATGCCGGAGGCTGCTAGAATGGCGCGTGCCTGCTCTGGAAGTTGTTCAAGCGATCGCAGCACCGGTTCGCTGCAATTTCCGGCGGATAAATTCCTGAGCTTGTGTAAATACGCGGTCGGCTTGTCGTCGCCTATTGCATGACCCTGCAAAAGACGACGAAGACGTTTCTCGTCGCCCTCGTCAAAAGCGTTGACTATACGATTTTTTAATGCCGTATACTTCCCTTCGTTAGGCGGGTTCAAGATAATATCGGAGACGCTGTCAAGTGCTTCGCCAGACATCTGGACGGCTACATACCTGAACTTGCTCGTGTCCGCGGTGACTCTGTGATTTTGAAAAGCAAGCTCAATTTGTGCGAACCATAGGCGTGGATTGTTTTTGCAAAATGGCGGTAAACGCAATAGGCGAGCGTTGATGCCGGCGATTTCGACATCGCGAGGGTCCTCCGGTACGATGGCGGTCGGTTGCTGTGTCTCTGACATTTCGTGTGAACTTGTTGCACTGGGCTCTTGGCTGGAACCGGGGGAAGACGGCGGCGAATGCTCCACTGGCATGGGGTACGATCACTCCACTGCACGTATCGGTCTTTTTAACGCGGAACGCTCTCACTTTACTTGCGTGTTTGTGTTGGGGTCACCAAATTTGGGGTTACACTAGGCTGATATGAGGCTACAGCTCCCACTGCTGCAGTTCCGCGAAGAACGGTGCCCTGAAATGCTTAGGCAGGAGGCTCGATAAACGTCGACTCGAAGGAAGTTTCTTAGAAAGTTCTTTTATTCGGTTCACGTACAGGCGGGAAAACGGTTACTCGAGAGCGACAACAGAACGACTAGTAATAAAAATTGCGCCTCTACCGGATTTCCCTGAAATCGCGATTACCAATCTAGGTGGAGTTAATCTCCACAATTGCAGTGGCGCCTGCGGCACCTAGCGGTGGCGTCGCGCACCGCTCTCGTCACGTGGCGGGCGCGCGGGCCCGGCGCGCGGCCAGGCGCGCGTGCCGCAAGCGGACCGCCACAAAACAATAAAATGTATAATCTTAATATTATAATCAAAATGTGAAATTTTTAAAATTATGTTTCTTACCCTTTCCTTGGTTAAGATCGTACATGTATATGGCACTACTACTACATCGAGATGTGTGCGTTCATATTTATCTTTGACGTGGATAAAATTTCTAGATGGTCGCGAACGAATAAGATTTCTATGCAGTTAGGAACGGTAGCGATAAAAAAGGTGTATCGGTTCGATATAGGCGGTTCGATAGGCTGTTCGATTGGACAGACAGGCAGTTTGACAGGCAGTTCTACAGAACAGCGATATCGGTTTGATAGGCGGTTCGACAGATCAGCGGTATCGGTTCGATAGGCGGTTCAGGGGTATCGGTTCGATAGGCGGTTCGATGATGATTTCATACTATGTGTCTTCGTGACATTACCGTGACATTGAGAAGCGGCGAATGCTGACACGGTCATTTTTTATCTTGACTCGTATAAATTATCTAACTAATGAAGGTTGCGGAAGAATATGATTTTCATTATAGTTAAACTAATAGCGGTTTGATAGAACAGACAGGTGGTTTGATAGAACAGACCAGGCAGTTTGACAGGCAGTTTGAGAGAACCGGGGTATCGGTTCGACAGGCAGTTCGACAGATCAGCTGTATCGGATCGACAGGCAGTTCAACAGATCAGCGGTATCGGTTCGTTAGATCAGCTGCATCGGATCGATTGGCGGTTCGATAGCGGTTTCATAAAAGCGTTTTTTATAGTTACGACTGTTTCACTAGCGCGAGTTGAGACGGCGGGGTGGGCCCGTGACCGCGGCGGCGGCGGCGGCGAGCGCGAGCGCGAGCATCCCTCTTCCCCGCGATACCCGCATCAACGACGCGGTTCTTCTTTCCCCGCGGACTCCGCATCCAAGACGCGATTCCTCTCTCCCCGCGGACCCCGCACCCACGACGCGGTTCCTCCGCCCCCGCGACACCCGCACCTACAACGCAATTCCCCTCTCCCCGCGATACCCGCACCCACGACGCGATTCCCCCATCCTCGCGGACCCCGCGGTCAGGCCAGCTGGAGCGAGCGGCTTTGAGCGGCTTCCCCCTCCCCGCCCTCTCCCAACCGCGGATCCCCCTGCCCCTCACCCCCTCGGAGCTCCCGAGTTAGAACCCGCCCTTATTAGCTACTCTTGATCGTTAATGATCTATAAGGTATATGAATTGAAGAAATCTTTCAAAGAAATGAGTAATTAAAAAAGAAACCATTCCTCATTTAAAAATGTTTCGGATACGCAATTTGTCAAAATATAGGAAAATGTGCTGATCTTGCTGATGCTATACAGAATATTCCTGATCACATATTCGGTCAACACGAAAATTGTGGCAACTGGTATCACCGTAATTCCGAAAATAACACTTCGCAGCACAAAATTGTACTTACAGATTATCAATTATATAATAAGTTGCAGGCAATTTTCTCAAAATATTCGAACAATGCATTCAAATTTTCCGTTGCTGTTTCTTATAGCCAGGCGAACGAAAGCCTGAATAATATCATGGCTCACAAATATCCGAAAAATATATGTTACAGCTGCAATGAATCAGCTGATCATCGTTTCGCAAGCGCAGTCTGCAACAAAAATGACGGTGAAAGCTATGTCATCAATGTTGCAAAGAAATTAGGCGCATCACCGGATAAACACAATGCATCATTCGCAGCAAAAATGGAGGCAATTAAATTACAAAGAGCACAACAAAGGCAAGATTGCCTTCCACTAAAAGCTGTAGAAATATGCTCATTCAACAGTGTGAACCCCTTAGAAAGAAATCGAAGCAAGCTGAAGGAATACAATATCAATCTAATTGTGGCCTCGATATTGGCATAGAAGATTTAAACATTGATATTGACGGCCAACTTGTTGTCAGTAACATGACACATGATTCTATTTCGCCTGACAATTGCAAGATCGTGTATTTTGATCTAGAAACGTTAGGATTCAGTAAATCGGCAGATATTCTCCAGATCGCTGCAAAATACGAAGGACATGAATTTAACGTATACATGACAGTATAATCCGACACAGCCGATTGCACCTAGTGCTTCAAAAGTTACAAGACTTGAAAATATTGGCGGCGAATTATTTCTACATGGCACTAGAGTAAATACTGTTCCTTTAAGAGATATTCTACTTGCATTCCATCAATATCTACGTTGTTTACCTAAGTCTTATATCCTTGTTGCATATAATGCGGCATTTAACGTGTTCCCATTTACATTACATTACATTTGACTGTTCCCGTTTACTGCGTGCTATTAAAAATAATTCTATGCTCGAAGAGTTTCAGAATAGTATAGTCACATTTTCAAACACACTCGTTATATTTAAAAAGCTCATTCCTGACAGAAAAGGACCAAGAAAATTTAAACTGTATATGTTAGCTACAGATTTGTTAGAAATTAATGAAACAGCTAGAATAATTCCATGATGCAATATACGATATTGATGTGTTAAAAAGACTTGTATCATATGTAATTCCCAAACTAAGTGTTTACAAACTGCAAGTCTTTCAAAAAATCGTTACTCCATAAAATGTGTTTGCAAAATACATTAGTTGTGGCACAGTCTTTGGATCTACTAAAAGCCGCCATATCGAACAGAATGATAAGAAAAATTACAAGCACTGGAATTACTTATATAATAAATTGAAAGAGGTACACAAGAAAAATAAAAAACAAGGGATTGTAAAACTCTTATTAGAAAAATAAAGTGATAACAAAACTTGAGTAACAAAAAGTAAAAAAAATATTAGACAAAATTATTATGTTTTTAGATAAAAATTAACACTTTATTTTATTTTTATTTAATTTGCAAATTCTTTACAGTAAAATCTATACTGCCAGCAAAGATTGTTTAATTTTCTATACGTTTGTTATGTATGTTATAGCCCGAGTACTATCATGATATAAGTCTTGTTTCGGCATAGCAACGCATGCATGGCAGCAAGCGAGCGGAAATGCAAGATTGCAAGCTCGCAAATTCCTTGCGAGCAAGCGCGAACAAAAGTCGCATGGGAAGATGACATCTGACTTCCGATGCCCAAATATGGTCCGATCGCGGACCATCGCGAATTGCAATAGGACACTAAAAATCCTATAAAAGTGGCTGCTTAAACGTGCGCCGCAAGAATTCGATTAAGAAAGTTAAACCGACAACACGTTACGCGTCCACGATAACAAATATCAAGCGACATCGAGTGCCGGCAAGACATCCGCCGCGACGCGAACGTGAAACATATACGTATAGCCATTATAGCCACGATCCTAGTATAGTAACGGGAACATAGAATTATTGCATTATACGGGAATTATTTGTATCAAACAGAAAAATAAAGTGTTAATTAACTGTAAAACAGTGTCAAGTGAGTAGCTATTATAGGCCAGTTCTGGACCAGGAGCTCTGAGGGGGGTAAGGGGCAGGGGAGTCCGCGGGGAGGGGGAAGCCGCGGGGAAGGGGAACCGCTCAGAACGTTCACGGTCTGATGCGGGGTCCGCGGGGAGGGGAGCCGCGGAAAGCCGCTCGATCAGCTGGCCTGACCGCGGGGACGTGGGTGCGGGATG
>NW_012026816.1:4550985-4551475 GCF_000956235.1 Wasmannia auropunctata
TATCCCCTGTGTGCCTTGTCGACTCAGTTGAATGCTTGGTAGTGCTCTGCAACAAGGAGTACTCGTACAGATCCCACGAGCGAAAACTCACGCTCAGATATCGGCCGCTTTCCAAAGCTCGTAGCATGGACAGTTTATTGACCTCGTTTAACATGACGTGAGGCATTCGCCATTGCACCTTGTGTATTTCGACTTTAGGTTCAGTCGCGGCATCTCCCACGAGACAATTGTTATCGTTGCGCGCTTATATCAAAATCAATTCGTGTCGAGCGTTACAATCACATGTTTGTAATCTTCACAAAAGCCCAGCAACATGTTGAGCGGCACGCAAAAGTTCAAGTATCCTTCGGATATGTGTGGTGTTAAGGCCCATCCAGCATTATGCAAAATTGCAGCTTTGCCATACGTTAGCGATAAATAGTTTTTGATAGTAGTGGTAATTCCAACGTTTCTGTTGCGATCAATCTCTACACCGTTGAGTTCGTATCGA
>NW_012026816.1:4551495-4552193 GCF_000956235.1 Wasmannia auropunctata
TATACAGCTGATCTGTCGATCCGATACAGCTGATCTGTCGATCCGAGTACAGCTGATCTGTCGAACCGCCTGTCGAACCGCCTGTCTGTCCAATCAAACAGCCTGTCAAACTACCTGTCTGTTCTATCAAACAGCTATTAGTTTAACTACAAAGAAAATCATATTCTTTCGCGACCTTCATTAGTTAGATATATTATATGGGTCAAGATAAAAAATGATCGTGTCAGCATTCGTCGCATCTCAATGTCATGGCAAAGTCACGAAGACGCGCAATATGAAACCGTCATACAACCAATCGAACCGATACCCCTGTTCTATCAAACTGATACCACTGTTCTATCAAACCGATACCCCTGTTCTATTGAACCGTCAGTCGAACCGATACCGCTGATCTATCAATCTGTCTGTCTGTTCAATCGAACCGCCTAACTGCCTGTCTGTTCAATCGAACCGTCTGTCAAACTGCCTGTCTGTTCAATCGAACCGCATGTCGAACCACCTGTCTGTCCAAAAAAACAGCCTGTCGAACCGTCTATTGAACCTATTCTATCGCCATCGTTCCCAACTGTATAGAAATCTTATTCGTTCGCGACCAGGTAGAAATTTGATCCGCGTCAAAGATGAGCGTGTCTCGCACACATCTCAGTGTAGTAGTAGTGTCATATACATGTACGAAGGAAAAGGAAAGAAACATAATT
>NW_012026816.1:4552213-4552544 GCF_000956235.1 Wasmannia auropunctata
ATCCCACGTTATCGCGGTCGTCTCCGTACGTGCAGCCTCACAGTGATTTCTTCTCCGCGAAAATCGAGCAATCGACCGTATTGATCCACAACGCGGATAGTCAGATCCAATATGCTTCGTGCGATGATCGGAAGGTAAATGATCTGTGCCGGCGTTTCCGATATCTTATATCCTGGCGGCACGCTCGGTGAAAACTCGTGTGTCGTATGTACACACTTGTCGTTACTATACGCACCCGCGGTCATGTTACACTCTATGCGAATGATGTTTACATTCATGATATTTATCGGTACGTTAGATCGGAAGAGCACACGTCTGAACTCCAGTCACT
>NW_012026816.1:4552564-4556269 GCF_000956235.1 Wasmannia auropunctata
TTTGGAAAGTAGAGATTTCAAGCTGTGAAATGCTTTTTTGAACATCTCGATACGATCATTTTTGACGAAGTTGCTCTATCTTGAAGTTTGCCTATTTTTAGAGGATAGAACAGGTGATCCTTTAATTTTTTGGACCAGTGTATATATGTATACATAAATTATGTATACATATATATATATGTATGTATGTATTACATATACAATTTCAAAATATTTATGATTACAAGTTATTTTCAAATATTATTACAAATATTGTCAGTCACTCGGTCTCAATTACTTGAGAAAGTATAAATTGATACGACCTAAAAGGATACTCTTGAGTACTGATTTATTTCCTTTTCGAATGCCCTCAATTTTCTGTATATAAAATTTTTATGTAAAATTAATTCAGGTGTGTTTTAGAAATTAAATATAACCAAGTTTTTAATAGTATTATAATATAATATTTATTTGATAGTAATCTTGAATAAAAAACAAACACATTTGTGCGAAACTGCCAAATCATGCACATTACCAAAGTCGCGATAGAGTCACGCTTTTACAGCTGAGTTGCCGTCGCTGCGTTAAAAAACGCGATCATAAAAAAGACGTAAACAGTCGGGACGGAGCAAGGACTTCCGAGAATACAGCTGATCGGCGGCCGACGTTTCGTGACATCAGCTGACTGTCCGGCACCCCATGATCACGTGTGACCCAATGACGATTTGCATGCCGGCGTGCTTGTTTTTTTCGCATTGTCACGACTCGAAAATATTCGAGAACAATATGCCTCGAGTATTCGCTTTGTGCATTATGACGGCTCCAATGATCGCGCCAATCGGTTGCTGCACTCGCGGCACTTTTAGTCTCTGGCGCTGCGGTATGTATGTGGTGAATTAGAGGGATTTTAGGAACGAGCAAAAGTAGTGTCGTGTAACATGTAACGTGTGGAGTTTGAGAGAATAAAGAGACTGTATTAGCGTAAATCGAGAACGGACTCGTATATCCTGCGACTAACGAGAAGCCTTTACCTTTCTTCCTACCACACTTCAAATAGTGTATAACGAGGACCAACCGACATGCCACATTTGGTGACCTCCGACGATTCACGAAATCCGTCCTACATTTAACCTCAAAACATGCCTACCGGAAACGGCGAAAACGGCTCTGAAGAAGGGAACTCTGCGGGAAGCGGCAGCGCACACATCTTCGCTGGACGAATTGCCAAACTCCCACCCTTTTGGAAGGAAGAGCCTGATCTATGGTTCCTGCAAGTCGAAACAGCTTTCGGTATCGCTGGAATCGTAAGAGACGAGACTAAATATCAGTACGTCATCGCGCATGCGGATCCTCTGTTCTTACCGCATATTACGAATCTTCTCCGAAACCCCCCTGCGGAAAACAAGTACGAGACTCTTAAACAACGAGTTCTGGGAGCTTTTTACAGAATCAGAAGAGGTAAAATTACGCAAGATATTGCAAGGCCAACACCTCGGTGAGTCGAAACCAACACACTTTCTACAGAAAATTATGAATTTGGCCCCCGCTCACGTTAGCGATTCCATTATTAAATCGATGTTTCTCGAACAAATGCTGCACCAGCTGCGTCAGATTCTGATCGCAAACACAGATCAAGACTTAGACGCCTTAGCCACGCTAGCCGATAAATTAATGGAATTCTCGAACCCGTCGCGTCTTACCGTACAACAAGTCAGCCAAACAAGCGCTGATTCTTCAACCGACAGTAGTATCGCGGATATCATACATCGCCTAGACAAAATCGAAGCACGATTTACTCGCAAAAACACAAAAGGTCACGCCAGATCACGTTCGCGCTCGCGTTCAGGAAGCGGTAATCAGAAAACCGACAAGTACTGTTTCTTTCATCGTAAATTTGGTACAGAGGCTTGCAAGTGCACTCAACCGTGTTCCTGGAAACAACCGGCGGTCAAGGCGGTGAAAAACTAGAATCCTCGCCCCGTATAGAGACGGCCGGAGGTGGAGACCCTTTACAAAAACGTCTCGTCGTCACTGATAAAAGCAGCGGATTGCGACTTTTCATAAATTCCGGCGCCGACATCTTCATTTTACCGAAATCTTTTAGCAGTAAAACAAATTCGCCAGCGAAATTTAAACTTTTCGCAGCGAACGGGTCCGTCATTGACACCTTTGGAGAGAGGCTGGTCACGCTTGATCTAGGCTTATGCAGACCAATTAAATGGATATTTACCGTCGCAGATGTACCACAACCTATTATCGGAGCGGATCTAATCTCGCAATTCGGATTGCTCATCGATCTTAAGGGTAAGAAGATTATTGATAGACACACTAATCTCTTTTCACCTGCAGTTTTGTCACGATCTTCCTCATCGAGCATTTCAATTGTTAACAATCAATGCCGCTATCGAGAATTATTAAAGGAATTCATCGACATTACCGTACCTCGGAAATTCGTCAAGGGAGCGGATCACGGCGTTTTTCATCATATCCTCACAACCGGACTCCCAGTAGCACAACGTGCACGTCGTTTACCTCCGGAGAAGCAACGCCAGGCAAAAGCGGAATTCGAATTTATGATGGCTCAAGGGATTTGTCAGCCGTCAAAAAGCCAATGGGCAAGCCCGCTGCACATGGTCCCCAAAAAGGATGGTCAGTGGAGGCCATATGGCGATTATCGTCGCCTAAATGCGGTCACGGTTCCGGACAGGTACCCAATTGTCCACATACACGATTTCTCGTACAAACTCCAGGGATGCAACATATTCTCAACGCTGGACCTCACTCGAGCGTATTTCCAAATTCCAGTGGCACCAGAGGACGTGCCAAAACCAGCCGTGATCACACCATTTGGCCTTTTTGAATTTAAAGTAATGACGTTCGGTCTTTGCAACGCGGCTCAGTCTTTTCAAAGATTTATAGATACTGCTCTAAGAGGTCTCGATTTTTTGTATGTCTACATTGACGATATAATAATAGCTTCCCGTAGCGCGGAGGAGCACAAAAAACACTTGAGACTGGTATTTGAAAGACTTCGGAAATTCGGCATCACAATCAACTTAAGCAAATGCACCTTCGCAGCCTCAGAAGTCCATTATTTGGGTTACCTTATTTCTAAAAAGGTTTAAAAGGCTTCACAACCTTTACCTGATCGTGTCTCTGCAATCCAACAGTTTCCCAAACCAACAACAGTCACCGAGCTCCGTCAGTTTTTAGGCGTCATCAATTTTTACCGACGTTTTCTTAAAAACGCCGCGGAAATGCAGGCACCTTTGCACGCCCTCCTCATCGGAGGCAAGAAAAACGGAAAAGCCAGTATTGAATGGTCTCAAGAAGCTGAAAAAGTTTTTCAAGACTGCAAAGCCTCTCTAGCCAATGCTACCCTGCTGCATCACCCAAAGGAAGACGCTACACTCGCGCTGTCGTGCGACGCTTCAGACACTGCCATGGGAGCTACACTCGAGCAGCTTAACAACGGCCGTTGAGAGCCTTTAGGATTTTATTCAAAAAAATTCTCTAAGGCCCAACAGAACTACAGCACATACGACAGGGAGTTACAAGCTATTTTCAGCGGCCTAAAATTTTTCCAGCATCTGATTGAAGGCAAAAAGTTAATCGTCAAAACCGATCACAAACCTATCACTTACGCATTTAGACAGAAGCCTGAAAAAGCGTCCCCGCGCCAATTTCGACAGCTCGATTTCATTAGCCAAATAACTACGCATATAG
>NW_012026816.1:4556289-4556733 GCF_000956235.1 Wasmannia auropunctata
TCCGCGGCGCCTCCACCTGCGAGCTCGCATCCTCGCGCGGACCCTCCACATGTGGGCTCCGCGACGCCTCCTCGCGCTGCGGGCCCTCCTCCTCCCTCGGAGGCGTCCTAGCCCTTGCGAGGGCCCGCAAAAATTGGTCGCCATGCTCGGAGGCAGCCAATCGCCTCCCCACACGCAACCAATACCTGCGACTGCATGTGTCGCAGGTACTGGGCGCAAAGTCTTTTTCACAACTTATGCACTGGCACAACATGACGTTTATTTTACGATCACAACGGCTCAACATCAACTAACTCAAGGGTCCACGAGAACCCGCGAGTAAAAATGCAAGCCGTAGAATTAATTATCTCTCCTACCTGATAATGCCGCAAGGATGATATTGATACATTATATCACTCACACGCTCCTCCGAAATGATAGCGGCTATAAAGAATATAAATGAAA
>NW_012026816.1:4556753-4559097 GCF_000956235.1 Wasmannia auropunctata
TAAAGTGAATCCCGAAATCTGAATTCTAAGTGACGCAAGACGCCTAGAGGAGCCTTATATATACCTAGGAGCCCGCTCCGGTTCCTTTGTTTTTCGGGAGGCGCAGCTCGGGAAGAAGGGTTATCGGGGTGACCCTTCGAATCCGGAGCTGCTGAGTTTCACGCGGCGTCGACAGCCGATAGATAAGGTCCTCGCCTAGTTTTGACGTGTGCCGAATTTATTAATGAATTTTATCTTTTGAGACCGGAAGGGTCTTAAAAGCTCACACGTGGGACCAGGCGGCGATCTTTTCTATTACTTAATTATAGGGTAATGAGGTTATCGGGGTTGCTCTTCGAATCCGGAGCTGGTGAGTTTCACGCGGCGTTGACAGCCGATAGATAAGGTCCTCGCCTAGTTTTGACGTGTTTTGAATTTATTAATGAATTTTTATCTTTTGAGACTTGGAAGGGTCTCTTATCTAAAACTCACACGTGGTACCGGGCGGCGGTCTTTTCTATCGCCAAAGGATTTTTTTTAATCGACGGTTCTCGCGCGTCGGCGTCTTGAAACGCAGGAAGTTTTAAATCTAACATGTGATAAAGTAATCGCCGCTAATCGATTTCCCGTTTCTGAAAATCTCCACGAAAGAAAAGAATCGTGGAATCTTCAGGACGTAAAAGGTAAATATTGATATTTAATAATTTAATTTATAATTAATATTATTAAGCACTAAAATCCAGCCTGATTGCTAAAGACCTCTCAATTTTTATTTGTAATTTAATTTATGTTTATATTTTTATAACTGATTAAATATATTTTTTAGTTGGATAACAATCGGCATGTACTTCATGTTTCTTGTAATTGTGTTTCAAGTGCAGGAAAGAAATGTAAACATGTTTATGCTTTAATATGGTATATAAACTCTGACAGAAGTGCAACAAAAACATCTATAAAACAAGAGTGGGGAAAACCTTCAGATTATCAACTTGGAAAAGAAATGTATTCTAAGCCACTAATAGTTTCTGAAGAATTCAAGAAAAAGTTGTATTACAAAAATAAAATTATAAAACCTTTTAATCTTCAGGTATCAGATATGAAAAGTGATTGTGCATTGTTAAGAATTTTGCAGGCAAGTAACATAACAGAAAATAAAACTATTGTAAAACAAATTATAATAGATATTTTGGACAATGTTATAAAAAGATGTAACGATAAGCAAATGAAAGAAACAATTTTAAAATTAATAAATTTATCTAAACACAATATAATTTTCCATGATACAACAAACATTGTGACAGATGTTAATTTATACAATTTTTATAATGTAAATGTGAGACTTACGGATGATCAAATATTAGATTTATGCACGAGAACCAAAGATCAAAATGAATGCAAAGAAGGTTTGATGCAAGAAGTGCAAGAATAAGTGCGAGTACTAAAGCACATCGTATAAAATGTAACAAAAAAAAAATAAAAATGAATTAGCGCTTGAGCTTCTTAAACCTAAAGATTTGAAAGTAGCTTCTATAGAATACGGAAAGAAAAATGAAAAAAAGCTCTATGCGATTATATTAAAAAATACAATAAAAATATTCAAATAATGGGATTATTTATAAATCCACTTCAACCATGGCTTTACGCGAGTGTTGATGGCATTGTAATTGATGCAAATAATTTAAAAATTTTAGAAATAAAATGTCCTTCATCTTGCAGTTCTAAGCCCATTTTTGATGTAACAAAAAATGCATTTAATGTATCTTATTTATATTTAGACGAAAATAATGTGATAAAGCTTAAAGCTTCTCATTCATATTACACTCAATGTCAGATTCAAATGTATGTAACAGGGCTGCATATGTGTGATTTATATGTATGGTCTAGAAAGGATAGCTGTTTAGTAACAGTATTAAGGGATAAAATATTCCTGCAACAAATAGTTCCTAAAATACAGAATTTTTATTTTCAATACTATTTAAATGTATTATATAGGTCTTGCGTAACATGTTACTAAAAATTATTTATATTAAATAATGGTTATAATATTAATTAGTTTTCAAATTTTAGTAAAAATATAAAATAAAATTTTAAATAAAAATATTAATATTAAATAATATATATGTTCGCGAATCCGCGGTGTGCCTCGCGGAAAGGCGCAAGAATCGGGAGCAGGAAAAAAACAACGAATAGTTGCGTGACATCACTCGGGCCTGCACGCAGCATGGTGTTTTTCTCGGTCGCGCTCGCACAAACACCTTACGTAAACACGGGACCAAATTCGAGGAAAACAGCTGACAGGAACTCGAGTACCGAGTCACCGGTCTCAGCTGACCGTTGTCAAAACGAGGAGCGGATCAGCTGAGCC
>NW_012026816.1:4559147-4563950 GCF_000956235.1 Wasmannia auropunctata
TAAATTTTGTTGATTTATTTAACATCTGAATTGTCACAAATTTACTGATCGTTATCATCTGCTATGATTGGCGGTTGCAGATTCACCAATACACAACACATGGTAATAATGTCATCACAATATGGTAGCATATTTAGACTAAATTTATTTAAAATGTGAAATGTTCGAAGACGTTGCATTATACGCTCTATGTGAATACGTATACTAGCCACTTTATAAGTTTCTTCTACTTCCTCTTCTGAGAAGGTTCCATTTTGCAAAAAAGGAGGCATAACTAATAACACATTTTTTCCTTCTTTGTCTAATTTGCTTTTAACTTGAGGAAATCCTTTATCTGCAAGAATCTCATCATTTTCTTCAAGTAAATTTAATATTCCGGATGATATTGTTATTTGTGAATCTGTTGTACGTCCACCAAAACATTTTGATCTAAAAGAAATTAACCCTGATGGAGTACAACCAACTAAAATTTTTATTCTGTACCCTTTTTTATACTGAGAATAAAAGAGCACCCGATGTTCAATAGAAAAAGGTGTTTCAACCAGAAACTCTGTGCAGTCAATAATAACTCTACATTTAGGGTAATTTTCTTTGAAACACTGGGGCATAGTTTCATCAACGATGTGTCGACTAGGCCATGTAATAAAATTTTGACAAGCACTGCTCAAATGCTGGAGCACAGAATAGAATATTCTTGTTACTGTTGTTCTATTTACATTAAATAGCACACTTAAGGCTGAAAAATTTAATCCACATTTCATTTTAAAGAGAAATATGAGTAATCTATTTTCTTCATTAATTTTTCTTTTATTGTCATATCGATCATTCATAACAAAAATTTTTAATAATAAGAAAAATTGTTTAATGTCACTCCTGCTAGATCAAGTATTTCTCTATTAGTTTTTATACTTTTTAGACCATAAAAACTATTTTCACATTTTAACAAACCAGGTGTTCCAACATTCTTATCTGCATACGAAACGTGATTTCCACAACTTTTTTCGATCTTGTTTTTTCTATTGTATATTATTTTTGGTTCTTCCGGGCAGCATGTTTGTGTTTCTGCAGGATACTTTGTACTGTCACTATAAATATATCGATTACATATGAATACGTGCATGCTTGATCTTTCAGAATCTAATTTCTCACACATAATTTGTACTTGACATCCGTGATCATTTATCAGAGATCCAATACGATCATTTTCATTTTCTTCTAAAAAATTTTGCTCTACTGCAAGATTACAATCTTCTTCCATTTGAAGTTCTTCATTTTTCTTTTTTTTAATTAAATCTTTTTTTACCAACTCTTTAGATCTTTTTAAAAAACGTTGATATCGTTCATCAGCAGTATTTTCGGAAATATTTTTCTTTTTATAAATGATTGGAAAAATCGTGGGATTATAGCTAGGACTACGAGAGTCCTCTGATTTCATGTTTCCAATGAAATGGTCACTGCAAATGCGTGATCTATTATGTGGATACCAATCTGATCCATCGGGTCTAGGCAAAGAAAATTGTGAAAATAAATAAATAAACTCTATTAGATTTTTTGGCAATTTTTGAGTCTTGATTTATTAGTAAATTATATTTACCTCAATTTTTTTACAGCTCTTAACCATGTTTCACGTCTTTGTACTTTATGTGGATAGTGTACATTAGATGTTGGAAAACAGTAAAATAATTTATCTGAATTATCAATAGAATTATTTTTGCAATTTACTACACAACAACAATTTTGCTTTTCTTTTTAATTGTTTATTTTCTATTTTTCCAATTTATTAAAAAGTTGCGAGTATTTTCACTGTTTCAGTCCAACTTTACAAACCGACCGCTATGAGCGCCTAAGTCATTTCGCGAATCCCCTCTACGTTCATACACAAAGCAAATATATAACAGAGCTCCCACCCGGAGGAGCGCTCTTGTTTTTTAGAAAGGCTCTCAGTTTTTTCGGTTTCGGTCGCTCGCGTTGCTCTGTCGCGCCGAAACTTTGTTCGTTCGCCGCGAACTTGCGATTATGAGAATAACCGTTGTAACTCCTTTTTTTGTTTTTTTTTGTAATTGTCGAAATAAAGTCTGTTCGTTTAATCGTCTCTCAATCTGTCGATCCAACCGTCCGCTTTCGCTTCCATCGCGACGCAACAACATCAATAAAATAATTATTTATAGTAAGATAATACTTCTTCGGTAATGACATAAAATACTGAATATTTTAATATTAAATATAACCAAATTTTCAATAGTATTATATTGTAATATCTATTTGATAATCTTGAATATAAAAACGTTAACACAAACAAAATAATTATTTATAGTACGATAATACTTCTTTGGTAAGGACATAAAATACTGAATATCTAAACATAAAAAAAAAATTATTTCAATAATAATTAATAACGATAATTAAACAATATTTATTTGTTATTGCTATTGCCCTTTAAAAAGAACAATTTTCTTGTAATGGTTCCTTATTGATTCTTTGGCGGATATTTGTTTACTATTATAGGCCGCAATCTCAGATTGATGTACTTTAATGTAACTTGTTTTATTAATGATAATTTATGATTTTCGAAGAGTTTTGATGTATGTTTATCGTTAAAATTCTGAAATATTTTCTGATTCTCAGAGATAATGCTAAAAACTTCATTAAAAATCTTATTTTTCGACTCAGAATTTAGAATCTTATTGACTTGTATAAATCGTCAAATAACTTTTTCTGTTTCTTCACAAATTAAAATAATATTTTGACTTGGATAAGTAAAATCAGGACGATTTTTAAAATGCAGAAAAGAATAAAGTATATTTTCTTTCTCCACAATAAGCTCAGGTAAACATTGCACACATTTTAACTTTTTATGTACCGCCTTGACAACAAAAATATACACTAATATACACACTAATATACACAACTACATTTTGAGTGAACTCTGATAAATTATAATTATGAACATAATCATGATTAGTCAAAGCATCATTTACAGAAATATTAGATAATATTGCAAAATCAGTCTCTGTTATTGCTTGAGACTTTTGTTTTTTCGTTACTGAAGAACAATTTAATATATTTATTTCTTGGAGGGGTACACAATTTCCTAATCCATTGTCTTTAATTTCACAATAAACTAGCAATTTTTTATAAGCTGCAATAAATTGTTTTGCAGTAGGGTTATCATTGTTTCCACATTGTGATCGAATTTTACCAAAGTAAAGCTCGATATGATCTTGCCCTAATTTATATATTGGAATGAATTTTACCATTGGGTTGTCAATATCTATATATTTATCATATATGTTAATTGTACTATTTAAAGCTATAATCAGTCCAAGAAAACCTGTTTTTCGTTCAGAAATTACAGGTGTACCATTGCATAACTTTATATTATTAATATAATTTACGAATTTTATATAAAATTCCTTAATTTGTACTATATTTTGATTGCACATTGCTTGTTTATAGCCTTTAGCTTCAATGTCTCGTGAGTTTAAAATATCGAAAACATCATTCATTATTAAAATAAATGTAACTGTTACATTACAACCTGCAAAGTCTTCTAACTTCAATTCATTTTTACAAAATAATAGTGCATCTGCTATAGATTTACTGAACAATTGTGTGGCTAATTTGGTTTTCATCTTTTGCTTAGAGAAAAGGATATGACTTTTTTAATTTATTTACTAAATGCAATCCATTTTCTTGCAGCTCGTTCAATTTGACAATATATTAAAAATTAATTTCATTATTATTTTCATCCAATAAAACTTCCTTGTCTCCTAATGAATTTTTTTTGTATGCAGCATTTTTTTGAAGAATATCATAATTGGGAACATTTTGTTATATAGGAATTATATAAGTATTAATATAGTAAGATCAACTAGTTTTAAATATTTCTGATAAGTATATTATTGCTAATATTAAAAATAAATATTTAAAATAAATATTTATAATAAATGTGCTTATACATTATAGGAAACGTCGAAATATATGGCGTGATAGCTCATCTTGATAACATGGAAATATCAAAATTGATGCAAATGCAAATGCTATCACATGGAATAACTATCTCTTATTCGTAACAATTATAATTTGTTATCATAAACTGTTATACAGAAAATTATAAATACATTTAGAATGAAAAATAAAATTCCCCATTATTTTATGGTAATTCTATGCAATATATGTATTTTTTTATATAAAAAAGGTACAAAGAGTTAAATTTTTTAAAATTATTTTAGATATTAAAACATTATTTTATAGATATTATATTTAGAAAATTATATTTAAAATAAAAATATTTTAAGTATATGTCTCAAAAATTATTCAAGATAAAAATGTTAATTTAAATATTAATATCCTAAAAGCTATTCAAATTCAAGAGAGAGGACAACATTTTAAATAACTTATGTATTAAAAAATGAGAATGTATTAGGTCTATTGGAGAAACCACTATAAACAAACCGTGCTATATACCGCAAGGTGGTGTGGAAATGATTATGTTTTTGTCATAAATAGAAAAAACAATTTTTTCAACCGATATGTATAAATATATAATTAATTTTATAACAAATGTGTTAAGTTATGATTTTAATGAAATTTTGTGCACATAGGTTAGGTAAACAGATGAATTTACAAAATATCAGTTGCGAAAAACGCAATAAAAATTTTGAAATTACTTAAAGTTAAAATTAATTAACTTTTAATTTTAATTTTTTTTGTTATATCTCGAAAACCATTCAAGATATCAAAAAATATTTTATATAAAAGTTTTACAGTAAAATTATTTCTATTTACTTATGTTAATAATAT
>NW_012026816.1:4563970-4564592 GCF_000956235.1 Wasmannia auropunctata
CGCCTTCGATTGCTTGACGCTTCTCGTCGAGCGGGCAACAACGCTCATAATAACGAGATTCTATCGATAATCGAGAAACTACGCGAAGCTGGCTTTATTATAAATTAAACTGTGCACGATACGAATCATTTAGTCAACGTCGAAATGCCGATCAACAAGTTTGGAACGTCGCTTGGAAAAAGTAGAGCGGAACAATACCAATGGAGCGGATCATTTAGAAATTACGTGCGCGATAACGCTCTTTGCATGGTTGCAACCGACTTTGATGCAAAGTCGCGAAAGATTCGACGCGTAGCGCTACCTGTAGATGACGGTGACGCCGCCAACAAACGTTACGTGCAACAGAGCGTACAAATTTTGAAAGATCGACAGAATGAAATCGAGAAGAAGGTGATCGCACTGCCTGTAAATAACAGTGACGCAGTCAATAAACAACAATTGCAAATGTTGAAAAATCGACAGAATGAAATCGAGAAGAAGTTAGATATGCTTCAAATAAGTGTAAACGAGCTTAAAAAGGTAGTTGATGAAGCGAAAGATTTCATGTGTGCCGTGGAGAGTATAAAAAAAGATAAATAAGACTGTACATCGGATCTCCGTGCCATTTGCACGTCGTGTACCA
>NW_012026816.1:4564612-4565540 GCF_000956235.1 Wasmannia auropunctata
AATAGAAGTAATTTTACTGTAAAACTTTTGTATAAAACATTTTTTGATATCTTAAATAGTTTTCGAGATATAACGAAAAAAGAAAATTAATTTATATATAAGGGATGGTTTCATTCCTTAAAACCGTTTTTGGGCCGCAACTGCTAATTTCTAAATTCATCTATTTAGGTAACCTACATGTATAAAAAGTTTCATTAAGATCAGAATTTGACACTTCGCGAGGTTCTCTTGTGAGTTACATGCATGTTTTTCAGCTTTCGGAACCGCGAGGATAGTCACAACATTTCACTTTATTAACTCACATATTTCAACATATTTTTAAGCGAATACTTGAGATCGCATGTGGTTTGAGACTGGTCACACTAAGAGAACTTTTATCGAAACAGTCTTCGGTAAAATGCTTTGAACATATGACAGTAGTTTTTTTCGGTTTCCACTCGTTGCCTTTATTAACAAAATTTATCCATATATTATATCTCTTGGGGTCTTTTGGAAATCTGTAAGAATATATTGCTTTACAGAAAAATTATTTACAGTTCACATATCAGATAATATAATAATAACAGATACTCTCATATGAAAAGTAACTCCACAATTTTTTGTTTTCAAAAAACCACACAGAATACAACTAATCATTTTTAATTATATATATACATATATATATATATATATATATGTATTGCGACGCCGCAGTCCGCTGCAGCGGAGCAGCGTCCCGCCGCCGTCACAAGGCGCGGGTTCGCGCCCCCTTTTTGCCGGACCGACGGCCGTGTCGTGAGAGCGAGACCGAGATCTCCGGGAGGCTCGAATTTGAATCGCGTATCGTTGTTAATTTTTATTTGGTAACCTCTTATATGTACCGCGGCGCCTCACCGGACCAACGGAGCATGGGCCGAGGAGACTCGAGGCCATCAACAGCGAGAAGGAG
>NW_012026816.1:4565560-4566773 GCF_000956235.1 Wasmannia auropunctata
CAGCGGCGCGAGGACGCCTCCGCGAAGCCCACAAGTGGAGGCGTCGGGGGACAGCCGCGCGAGGAGCCCGCAGGCGAGGGCGAGCCTGCGGGAAGAGGCGCCGCTGCGCGTAATGCTAGACACAGCCATCGGGAACAGGGCGATTGCTTATAACACTTAACGTAAGTATTTGTGATTTTCTATCCATCCTTCTTTTTCTTTTTTTACACTTTTTGAAACACTCTCCCCTTTTGTCTGTTGCAGATAGCAACGAATAGGCGGATTGGGAATACATTTAATATTTTATCATATATTATATCATAAATTTTTAAATAAAAATTTTGAAATTTTATTCTTAATATTTTTTTCTCATTTTTCCATTTCGCTTACGTGTGATAAGCGCGGGTTGGAACGGCGGTACCGCGGGGTGGGACGGTAGGCCCGTGAGCGCTGTGGCGGTGAGCGCGGGTTGAGACGGTAAGCCCGCGAGCGGCGGCGGCGAGCGCGAACGCGGTTCCCTCTCCCCGCGACACCAGCAACGCGGTTCCCCTCTCCTCGCGGACCCCGCATCCACGACGCAATTCCCCCGTGGCAGAGCCCGCACCAACGACGCGTGCCCCCGTCCCCGCGGACCCCGTGCCAACGACGCGTTCCCCCTTCCCGCGGACCTCCTCTCACCCCCCCTCGGAGCTCCTAGTTAGAACCCGCCTTTATTAGCTACTTATACATATATATATATATATCTATATATATATATATATATGTATTGCGACGCCGCAGTCCGCTGCAGCGGAGCAGCGTCCCGCCGCCGTCACAAGGCGCGGGTTCGCGCCCCTTTTGCCGGACCGACGGCCGTGTCGTGAGAGCGAGACCGAGATCTCCGGGAGGCTCGAATTTGAATCGCGTATCGTTTGTTAATTTTATTTGGAACCTCTTATATGTACCGCGGCGCCTCACCGGACCAACGGAGCATGGGCCGAGGAGACTCAAGGCCATCAACAACGAGAAGGAGTTGGAGCGCGGGCGAGCTGGCGCCGGAGCAGAGGGGACACGCACCGGGCACGCGGCGGGCAGGTGATCGAGCGCGCGAACACGCGCAAGGATGCCCAAGCCGCCAGGGGCGCAACCGGGACGGCGGGCACGGTGGCTGAGGCCCGCGACGGGCAATACAGCCGGCGATTTCCCCAGGGCCCGGGGACGTCGCCGAGAGCTGCCGGGGCGAGAGAGCCAACTC
>NW_012026816.1:4566793-4571634 GCF_000956235.1 Wasmannia auropunctata
TAGAATCTGTGCGCGATGTAAGTCCGAGTTTCACATTGTTTCCTAAGATCTCTCAAGTCTCAACCGGGACGACTACATTACCTAGTCAACTCATCAAAATGTAAGTCATGTCTTCTTTTTGTTTGGTTTTTCAAAATCCTGTCCTTCTTAAATTTCTTCCTTTTTCTACTATAATTCCCCGCATCTTCAAATTCCTTCTAATGCAAAATTATACACACACTCCCCCATTATATCTTTATTCATATATATATTTTTTATGTTTAACCGATTTACAACCGTTTCCGCAATTATATTATGTTAAGCTTTCATTTAATTTAATTTTTAACACCGTATCGTATATCTTAAATTGAACTTTAAATTATCATTTATGTTTGATTTTCTTCCTCCATTATTAAATAGTATCTTTAACTGCAATCACGTTTTCTTTTCTTGTATTGTAGAAATTTCCATCAACTCCGATTTCAATCAACTGCCTCTATGCCTTTATATACACTTACACATACACCCTCGTTCGCTATTATAGTTTAGCCTTGCGATTAAGAAACTAGCATTTTGTATCTTTAATTTTAAAAATAAACTATGGTTTTAATTTAAACCCTTTATTTCTTTAAGGACCTCACCCTCATTCATTGCTTGCTTAAATAAGAAACGCGCTTAGTCCGATCCCAGGCCATAGGGATTAAGTTCCTAAAACAGGACCGACGATCGCACTGGTTCAATAAAACGAAGTAATAGTGTCCTTCTAAGGACGTTGAGGGTGAAGTCCCATGGAGCCAGCGTACGGCGTACCGGCGTATGGCGTAAAGGAACTAGGCCAATCATAGACTTTACGCCCGTTTTCGTTACGCCAGCACAAATTTACGCTGATATTTACAACGTTCTAGCGTAAATTTGTCTTCTCATGAATTTCATCACTTCGTTTGATTACATACATAAGGTTGAGTGTGCTCGAAAGTTAACCTACAGCTGTGCTGATTTGTGTTTAAAAAAAACAGCCTAAAATGAATAAAAACGCGTCCAAATTTTTAGTAAGTATCAGTTTATAAAATTCATACGATAAATACCAAAATTGAGAAGTAACGTGTTACTTGTAAGTAGATGCATTAATTAATTTATTAAAAATAATGTTTATTTCAGAACTTAAAATGTGGTTATTGTGGCGAAGTATTCGCCGTCGTCGGACAAGAAGAAATATTAACTCACAATTGTTTTCAACATTATGATGAAGAGATGCATGCTATATCCATTGATGACAATTTTGTTGTAACTGTTGGTAAATGTGTAGTAATAATATACTTGCAGCTTTCTAGCAATGTACATAGTCCATACTGTGCAATATATTTTTCAGCAGAGTGTTTCACAATTTCAACAGCTCGAAAAGTGAGTTTTGCCGTGCAAGCTTAAAAGTATGATTTCATGATAATGCTTAATTGACATTTATTTTTATCGTCAAAACAGCACATGATGAAAATTTATGCTTGGTATCAATTTTGATCATGTGATCTGTTTTGATGCTAAAAATGAGCATTAAGCATCAGCATAAAAAGATAAAGAGCAACAATAGTTTACTATTTGTGTTGTAGAATGTCTGATCAAGACCTTATACATTATTGTGTTATCTTGCTGGAAAGTACCCAATAAGTGCATTCAAGAGTGCAACTGCTCTTTGAGCACTCAGTAAGCTGTTACATCTGTTTGGTCTATAATTTTAGCTATAGAGGAATATACCAATCAGATATAAGAGCTCACTGACCGCTCTGTAGTGAGTGGTTGTGCTCCTGAATGCATCCATTAAATGACATACATAAGTTTAAAATGATATATTTAATTTACACTTATTCAGTAAACTAATAATAATTGTATAATATTTTGACAAGTTGCAAACAGCAATAAAATAATAACGGAGGACAGTAATGAACATCAATACACAACAGAAGACCGTGATGAGATGCTAATTAACATAGTACGAACAAAGCCAGCACTGTGGAATTTCCAGATTCCACTTAGCGAACGGACAAAGGCGAAGAAGAATGCACTGTGGAAGGAGGTTGAAAATATGTTAGAAGGTTTGTATAATTTACAACATATTACACAAAATAGCAAAACTACAATCTATTTTAAGAATATAAGTTAATTTTGTTTCTGATTACAGGGCTTATGACTATGGATGATGCAATGAAAAGATGGAAATACCTAAGAGATTGTTACGTGCGTTACAAACGGCAAGTAAACGCATATGTTCCAAGTGGCTCCGCTGCACAACCGAAAAAACAGAAAGTATTCCGCTTTTATGAAGTAATGCAATTTATCGACGATCCATTGGAAAATGTACGGTATGTATATTTATGTAGTCTTAATAAATTATGTGAATATAAATTTTAAAGGAACTAAAATGTAATCCATTATATATACACAATATTTTAAATATATACTATAATTCTATTTAAAATATTTATACAATATATGACTCTGCCAAAATTGTTTTGTAATTGGATTAGAAATAATACCCTTTATCCACTAAGTATGTATATATTGATCAAATTTGCGCTTAACGTGATCTGAACGTAGGGAAGAATTCATATTGAAGTGGAAAAGCAAAATGTGGAAAAGCAGAAATCAATCAGAAGTTACAATTGGCTATCAAATATTAGCAAGTTATAAGTACTGACACTATGATAGCTAAGTGCAACTTTTCATTGGTTCCTGCCTTTCCACATTCTGCTTTTCTGCATCAATGTGAATCCTCCTTTAGAGCTCCTGCACATTGGACGCGGAAATGCTTGTCGCACGGCAAAATGCGACGTGATAACCAATGGACATATCATCTTTTTTTGGCTGTAAGTTTATTGGCTACCGCGTCGCATTTTACCGCGCGGCAAGCATTTCCGCGTCCAGTGTGCAGCAGCCCTTACGGTTTTGTTTCTTAAGATTTTTTAATTGAATAATGTAAATATAAGATCAAAAGATATATGAAAATCTATATTATGATTAATCTTAATTTCGCAATATACATTTTCATATTCTTTTCATACTAATTAAATATCTGTACATTCAATATGTAATAATTTTATAGAACTGTCTGTAATTTATCCGATTGCGATAATGCTGCTGACAGCGCACAAGAAGATGATTTATCTTCAACGTCAACTGCAGGAAACAGCATATGTGAAAAACCTTTGTCACGAGCTTCACAACGGTCATCAAAAACTTCTACGCCTATTACTTGTAAGATAATTTTAGCTTTATTGCATTTTTTTTTTAAATGCGACGATATATATGTATACATATATATTTAGACTGAGCATTTTGTAAGCTTACGATATAGCTCCGATGGAAGTTAGCATTTTACGACTGAGTGAGATACCTAATCGCAGAGCTACCTATCTCATTTTATTTTACAATCAAAATGGCCGGTTTATTAATTTAATTGTAAAATTTACTTAATTTTACAGCGAATGCATGCAGTGAGTCTTTTATGTCGGAACTACGGGGAGAGCTTAAAAATGTTCTGAATACTCCAGTGTCACAAAAAGATGCCATTGATTATTTTGTTGCTTGTTTATCAGATGGGATGCGAAAGCTATCAAATAAAAAATGTCGTGAACTACAAATAGCAATTCTGCAGCTTCTTGCAGAGGCAGAGAAAGAGGAAGCCATAAGAATTAATTTTTAATTTTATAAAATATATAATAATTAAAGTTACTATTTATTATCGTTTTTTTATTTTAATATTGAATAGTATTTGAGTTTTTTTCTATTTTAGTTTACATAGAATTTAATATTGAATGCAATTTAAATGTTCTATTTGTTTTAGTTTATATTTTATAAAATTTTAAAATTAAATTTGATTTGAGTATTTATTATAATTTACCATAAATTAAATACTAAATATTATTTAAATGGTTTTTTTAAGTTTATTATGCAAAGAAGTCATTCAACGAAAATTAGTTCAAATATATATAATATATAAATTTATGAAAGCCGAAGAAATTAAAAAAAAAACTGTGTCAAACGTAATGCTCGAAGATTTTGGGTTAGACCAATTTTTAATACTGAAAGACGATTAGCACAAGGGACTAGCAACAATCTGGTGCAAGAAATGATTTTTGAAGACACAGAAAAATAATTTTTCAATTATTTTCGAGTAACACCAGAAATATTTGAAAAATTGTTGCTAATTGTTTCACCACGTATACAGAAACAATTTGTTATTCGTGAGCCAATTTCTGCTCGCACTCGCCTTCAAATCTGTTTGCGATATTTATCTTCGGGAGATAGTATGGTATCCATATCATATGTATTTCGTGTAGGACACAATACAGTGTCAATATAGTTTTAATACAAAAAGTATTAAAACTTTTAATACTTTTTGTATTTCTTTGTATGTGTATATACTGAGAAAGATAGGTACATATACATAATGTTACTAAAAATTACATATTTATAAACAACGGTTAAACAAGAAATGTTGACATATATTATACTACAGCTACATCAAAGTGTAATAGATCAAACTAATTGATTACTGTATAAATGTAATTAATCCACTACAATAAGTAATAAAATAATACAAAATGTTATCATTTCGTTTAAGATATTAATTTTATTTTTTTCATGAAATGTGTATATTATATACTATGTATTATATACTTTGTGACGCCGCAGTCCGCTGCAGCGGAGCAGCGTCCCGCCGCCGTCACAAGGCGCGGGTTCGCGCCCCCTTTTTGCCGGACCGACGGCCGTGTCGTGAGAGCGAGACCGAGATCTCCGGGAGGCTCGAATTTGAATCGCGTATCGTTTGTTAATTTTATTTGGAACCTCTTATATGTACCGCGGCGCCT
>NW_012026816.1:4572087-4572613 GCF_000956235.1 Wasmannia auropunctata
GACCTTGCGCGTGATTGCCTTGCATATCGGTGTGTCAATTTTCGGTCAACTTCGCTTTCGTACAAGTCTCGGACGCGCAGATTCACAATCGATTTTCGCGTAAATAATTGTGGTCGTTAGACCTCGGTACTCGCGTCGTACCGAGCCCCGTCCGTTACTGTATAATCGCGCCGACTAATTTTTAATGTGCTTCTTTTAGTTTCCGGCCGAATGTCCAGTCTATTGCTTATCTCCTTCTTTTGTACGCGGGAATTCGTCGTGCCGCCGGATTATTCGCGCTTATTAGCGTTGTACCCGTCGCGTCACGCCCGTATTCGTCTTATTACACTGTGTTACTTTTCTTTTCGTTTTCTTTTCACCGTTTCTTATTGCCGCTCCGAACGGCCAATAAATCTGTTATTCATTTCTTATTACTAATCGGTTGGAGTACAAATTCTTTCGCCCGCCCCGCGCCATCCCTTCGCCCTTCGGTCTCGCCCTGCCCCTCTGCCGTTAGGTAGAGCCGGCCGGCCTTCGTGTGATCGAA
>NW_012026816.1:4572633-4573310 GCF_000956235.1 Wasmannia auropunctata
AGTTCAGACGTGTGCTCTTCCGATCTATTGATTACTGTATAAATGTAATTAATCCACTACAATAAGTAATAAAATAATACAAAATGTTATCATTTCGTTTAAGATATTAATTTTATTTTTTTCATGAAATGTGTATATTATATACTATGTATTATATACTTATACTATTATATAACATTACACTTCTTTGTATGGAACGAATAATACAAAAAAACATTTTACATATCTCTTTTTAAAAATTATTCTGCAAAACCTTCTCCCACTGCCATGGAACTGCACCGGTGGTTTTAAAAAATTTTGCAAAATTATCTCTTATTTGAGCACTACTTTTTGTTGGTCTGTTTCTGTCAAACGTCTCTATATCTTCCATACCTGTGCCACGCAATTCTCTTTCATGTGCATTTAATGTCATGTATCTTCTTTGCGCATGTGGTTGCTTCAGTTCTTGTGATATAATGAAATTATGTAGACATGTTGTCGCTTTGATTATTCTAGTGGCAGTAGGTACACTGGCAATTATTGGCTTGCGAAATATTCGCATCCTTGCAGAGAGTATTCCAAATACATTTTCCACAATTCTTCGAGCTCGACTTAAACGATAATTAAAGACATTTTTGCGCCTATTAAGCCTACCATTCTTAGGATATGGCTTTAGCATGTATTGCGTTAATGAAAAC
>NW_012026816.1:4573330-4575211 GCF_000956235.1 Wasmannia auropunctata
TCTGGCGCCCAAATTTCGCGTCGCCGCTCCTCGTCGGTCGCAGGAAGGACACCTTCCGGAGGGCTGTCACCTTCCCTCCTGGGAATCGTGCGCGATCCCCACCTCCTTGTTTGATCCGTGCTCAGGTGAGTTACTTAACTCGCGGGAGCACGTGACAACTTATACTATTATATAACATTACACTTTTTTGTATGGAACGAATAATACAAAAAAACATTTTACATATCTCTTTTTAAAAATTATTCTGCAAAATCTTCTCCCACTGCCATGGAACTGCACCGGTGGTTTCAAAAAATTTTGCAAAATTATCTCTTATTTGAGCACTTTTCGTTGGTCTATTTCTGTCAAACGTCTCTATATCTTCCATACCTGTGCCACGCAATTCTCTTTGTGGTTGCTTCAGTTCTTGTGATATAATGAAATTATGTAGACATGTTGTCGCTTTGATTATTCTAGTGGCAGTAGGTACACTGGCAATTATTGGCTTGCGAAATATTCGCATCCTTGCAGAGAGTATTCCAAATACATTTTCCACAATTCTTCGAGCTCGACTTAAACGATAATTAAAGACATTTTTGCGCCTATTAAGCCTACCATTTTTAGGATATGGCTTTAGCATGTATTGCGTTAATGAAAACGCTTCATCACCGACTAGAACAAATGGTAAAGCTTGATCATCATGTTCCACAGGTCTTGGTGGAGGAATTGACAGTGTACCGTTTTGTAATCGCTTGCCAATCTCGCTAGCATAAAGTACTCCACTGTCACTACGCCTTCCTGGTGCACCAATGTCCAGTAATGAGATCCGATAATTAGCATCAGCGATAACCATTAACACCAAAGAGTGAGTGCCTTTGTAATTGTAATACATCGAGCCACTATTCGGGGGTGCCTATACACATATATAGTACACATATTAATTATATATAGTAAATATAAATATAACTTATACTATCTTATTGTTAATATTATATCAGTTTTTTATTTTTTCTAACTTCTCACAAAAGAAAAATGCCAAATACTAACAATTTACCTGTAATATTATATGTTTCCCATCGATTGCTCCAATGCAATTGGGAAAATTCCATTTTTGTTCGAATTCATCGGCTATTCTTCGCCAGTTATCTTCAGTTGGTTTCAGGAATATCATATCTTTTAATGAATCCCATATTACATCGCATGTCTCTGACACTATCTTTGATACTGTATTGTGTCCTACACGAAATGCATATGATATGGATACCATACTATCTCCCGAAGATAAATATCGCAAACAGATTTGAAGGCGAGTGCGAGCAGAAATTGGCTCACATATATAACAAATTGTTTCTGTATACGTGGTGAAACAATTAGCAACAATTTTTCAAATATTTCTGGTGTTACTCGAAAATAATTGAAAAATTTTTCTGTGTCTTCAAAAATCATTTCTTGCACCAGATTGTTGCTAGCCCCTTGTGCTAATCGTCTTTCAGTATTAAAAATTGGTCTAACCCAAAATCTTCGAGCATTACGTTTGACACAGTTTCTTTTCTTAATTTCTTCGGCTTTCATAAATTTATATATTATATATATTTGAACTAATTTTCGTCGAATGACTTCTTTGCATAATGTACTTTTTGGGCATTTATACATTTTCAAATATTTTATTATATTGATTAACGCAAATTCAGAATCCAACATTTTTATAAGATTATGCACATTTGTTTTGACTCCATGTATAAATGTATGTGTTAAAACGTCACGCTGAAAATTTTATCGGGTGTCCCATGGGGCGTATTTACGCTGGCGTAATGATCAATAAACCAATCACAAGATCCCTTGAGTATTTATTTTGAAAATGAGCTTTGTAAAAAGGTATTGTGATTGGCTTTACGCCGCGTA
>NW_012026816.1:4575265-4575893 GCF_000956235.1 Wasmannia auropunctata
ATGGTGACCACCTTCGACTAGAACGAGCCAAGAACGCACTCTTACGGCAGGAACTCGAAATCGCAAAACGAGAGCGAGACGTGGCGCAGCGAGAAGCGGCGCTGGCACGTCGAGAATTCAAAGTCGCAAACGAGGTAAACGCGAGGAATTTAGTGATTGGCCAGCCGGAAAACAGGAACCGGGCAGAGGCAGGCGTAATACCACAATTACGCGCGGATATTAAGGGCATCGGAGGCTTGTTAGGCGAATTTGACGGGACGAATCGCTACTTTGAAGACTGGGAGAAGCAGGTGCGGCTGGTCAAGAGACTCTTCGCTGTAGACGATGCCATTATGAAGATCATTATTAGCTCCAAGCTTAAAGGAAAGGCGGAAAAATGGTTTCGCTCGAAATCGGAGCATACGGAGATGTTATGTAAGTGGACTGTATCTAAATTTGCTTGGGATGCAAGAAAAATGCGTGAATGCGATTTACTTTATACACTGCTTGAGCGATTTATTACCACGTTACATGCGTGCGTACTCTCGCCATGCTGGCAACTCAACTAACTACTTTATTACGCGCGACCAATAAGAATCGAGATATCACGTGCGAGATTTGGCGTATTCAAATGATGCAGAGGCTCAAA
>NW_012026816.1:4575913-4576415 GCF_000956235.1 Wasmannia auropunctata
TTCGTGTAAACGCCTCGTGTGTCAGTAAATTGTCGCGTGTTTCTTTCTTCAAGTGATTTTTCAGTCGACGAATAATTAATCGACAGGGATTAATAATAATTAAGTAATAAATTTGATATTAAAATCAATCGATTGCTTGCTATCGTCGAGTGAACGGGTCGTGTGTTTCTTTTTTCGAGTGATTTTTCAGTGGACGGATAATTAATCGACAGCGATTGTAAAGTACGTAACGGATATTAATTAGTAGATACATTAATAGATTTCTTGTGATTTCTTCAAATGAATAGTTTGTATGTGAATCGTATGTAAAATGTTGAAGTGACACGGTTTGTAAAAAAAAGAATTAACTAATTAATTATTATTAATCTGTGTCAGTCAGTGGATAACTTGTGACGTTTACATTAAAACTATCAAAATTTAATAAAATAAACACTCATTACGTGGAAATCACATCGAAATGAGAATTCATCTATCTTTTTCGAGAAGCTACAGAAGTCGACAA
>NW_012026816.1:4577586-4578154 GCF_000956235.1 Wasmannia auropunctata
AAAAATTTGTGCGGAGCTTAGTTTTCAAGTTATAAAGAGAAATAGTTAGCGAATTACGGGCCGCGTACGGAAGATAGACAGGGGCGGCGCAACTTACTGTCCGACGGCAGGCGGTACGCGAGACCCTCGCGACAATCAGCTGACTACACGCGCGCATAAACATGCGTTTACATTTTCTCTCTCTCTCTTTTTTATACACACGCACGCATGCACGTACGCACGCACGCACAAAACCTTATCTTTTAAAGATTTGTCAACTTCTGTAGCTTCTCGAAAAAGATAGATGAATTCTCATTTCGATGTGATTTCCACGTAATGAATGTTTATTTTATTAAATTTTTGATAGTTTTAATGTAAACGTCACAAGTTATTTACTGATTGACACAGATTAAATAATTAATTAGTTAATTCTTTTTTTACAAACCGTGTCACTTCAACATTTTACATTCGATTCATATACAAACTATTCATTTGAAGAAATCACAAGAAATCTATTAATGTATCTACTAATTAATATCCGTTACGTACTTTACAATCACTGTCGATTAATTATCCGTCCACTGAAAAA
>NW_012026816.1:4581962-4582582 GCF_000956235.1 Wasmannia auropunctata
TATATTTAAATAAAATGTAATCCAAAAATATATATTAAAACCATATACAATTTTACACTACAATACATTCCCTTTATTTATCCACGAGTTATGTAAACTGTCCATCCCCAACCATTTCACCTTGTACACCTTGTTTCCTCGTTTGCGCAGTACTTTTTCCACGAGATACACATCAGGATTGGATACTCGTTGTAATTCATATTCGTAAAATCCTCCGGCTACAGGTTCTCCGCGAGAATCATTTAATAAATACGTCGTGGGATTTGTAGATTGTACTTTCGCGATACGAAAGATTTCAGTGGACCAATTTGGTGTGTAGCCTTTCTCAAATATAGTTTTAAATTTACTGTCGCGAGGCCAATGCCCCCGCAACAACAATAAGCATTGTGAAAATCAATCAATAGCCATTCGAGCCGACGAGGCATTCGGCGTAAAATAAGTAATATCGTTGTATTAAGAAATTACAATAAATCAGGACGTTGACCGCGACGTACCGAGAACGCGCAATGCAATTGCCGAAATGCTGAGCGCTGACGCGGCAACGCGTAGCCATAAGTACGCGCAACGATCAGCCGCGAGCGGTCAGTCCTTAAGTCCGTCATAATCACGTTCGAGCACGA
>NW_012026816.1:4582632-4587438 GCF_000956235.1 Wasmannia auropunctata
AAAACCATTGATCTATTAATAAATCATAAAATTAATGTTATATTATTGACTAATTGCTAAAATTTTAGCAATTACTAAACATGCCACGCTAAGTCCCGTAAGGGTGTCGGTCTTTAAGAGTATCTCGTCGGTGAATATAGTGATTAGATTTGTGAGTCATCTAGATAATTTTAATTAAATTTTATAGTCTATATAATGTAACTAGCCGAAATATAGATTTTAAACAGAAAGGCGCTAGTATATGCAGTGCTACCGAAAATTCCTAAAGTTAATCTCTAATCTTTTCGGCAAATATCAAAAATATTTTTGCGTATCATTTGTATTTTTCTGAATTGTGTAATATCTGTAAATAAATTCGATTAGATTTAATTATGTGAAATGCATTTATTTATATAAAAATGATGTGTCTTGAACGAGAGAATATAGCCCGCGGATATTTTACGCAAAAGATTGCATTATATTTTATTTAACATTTTTTTAATAGAATCCTGAAATCTGCAGTAGACTTGATTTCTTAATTACAAGGGTCATTTGAAAAATTTCCGGCCTTTTTAAGAAAAACACATATTTCGAAGTAAAACAAAATTTATTTCTCGACGTAGTCTCCCTGCAACTCGATACATTTGGTCCAACGTTTCTCCCATCTTTTTAAACCGTCAGAAAAAAATTGATTGTCTAAACCTGAAAAATATTAATTTACAGCGTTTTCCACCTCAGCATTTGACTTATATTTTTTTCCCCCGAGAAATTTTTTCAAATTTGAAAACAGGAAAAAGTCGCTGGGAGCTAGATCTGGCGAGTAGGGTGCGGAAGCAATTCAAACTTCAATTCGTTCAATTTTGAGATTGCGACCATGCACGTGTGAACCTGAGCGTTATCCTGGTGAAACAGGATTTTTTTCTTGGCCAAATGCGGACGTTTTTTCTTAATTGTGGCCTTCAATTTATCCAGTAATGCAGCGTAGTACTGTCCGTTGATTGTTTCACCCTTTGCAAGGTAATCGATAAGAATTATTCCACGGCAATCCCAAAAAACTGTCGCCATCATTTTTCCTGCAGAGAGAACGACCTTTGCCTTCTTCGGAGTTGGTTCCCTCACCGCACACCACTGCTTTGACTGTTGTTTGATCTCAGGCGTATGGTCATGTACCCAGGTTTCATCGACGGTTATCATTCGCCGCAAAAATTCCGCTGGATTTTTTTGATACAGGCTAAGACACTCGCGCGACATGTCCACCCGTATGCGCTTTTGGTCGATCGTCAACAAGCGCGGCACCCAGCGCGCGGATAATTTTCTCATATCTAATTCTTGATGTAAAATCTTGTGCACCCGTTTTGATGATATCCCACAAGCCTCAGCAATATCCTTAACAGTCAATCGACGATCTTGCATCACACAGTTTGATGCACAAAATCGATCATTTCGTCAGTTGTAGCGATTTTCAGGCGCCCGGCGTTCCTCTAACGTCTAAAATGCTCGTACGACCACGTTTGTACTCGGTCACCCAATGTTTGACCGTTGTAAATGAAGGGGAGGCTTCACCGTATACAGAGTCTAACTCATCTTTTATTTCCTGAGTCTTTTTCCCTTTCAAATGAAGGAATTTTATCACTGCGCGATACTCGATTTTCTCCATTGTTGACAGACAATGTCAGCTGACAACTTTGGAGAGTTGCCATAGACAAAGTAATGATCAGAATGACTTCAAATTTTTACGGTTTACATATGTTAAGACTATCTATCGGACGGCGAAAGAAAATTTTTTTGTACAGTTACTTTATGTTGATAAAGCCGGAAACTTTTCAAATGACCCTCGTATATTCCTTTTAAATATTGTATGTGACTACATTTATTAGTATATTTATGAAAGTACTTTAAAAAGAATATACAGAACTGAGCGATTATATTTTTAATAATTTTTCATTTATATTATAAAAAAAATTTTCATGATACATATGACAGATGAAGCAATTATTATTTTGCAGTGTAGTGGAATATATGATAAAGAAGAGATATAACAGGAAAATAATATGACTGATGCGAATATGCAGGTGAGAGTGGTAAGAAATACTATAATAAGAGTAATATATATAGAAAGCATCGATCAATACATCACTTTTTACCATGCACTATATTAACAGAATGAAGAGATGATATAATGATCAATTTTAGAAGATATTGCAGAATTGATCGAAGGAAAAAAAGATGCATTTTATAAAGATTTACTAGCTTTAATTTTAATTATATCTAACTGGAGTCCTGCATTTTGTTCAAATTCAATTTCATCTGTAGATAATGCAATGGAATGATGATCATCAAATTGATGCAGTTCATTATTGTCTACATCTGCATTATTAGAATGAGACGGACTAACCGGTGCGTTGTAACTCTGAAATAAAAATCATATATAAGTATAATTAATTAAGGATATATGATATATTAATTGTTAATTAAACGAGTTTATTAAAACCATTATTAATATATTAATCGCGTAAAATAATAATTTTTTTATAAATTTACTTGGATGTTACCATAATTAATTTCTACTTCGTTATATTCATCATCAGATATGATCTGTATGCTCTGGGCGGATAATTGTCAACTTAACCTCTTAAACATATTTTTCGTAGTTTTGGATATATTATTATTATTATCTCCATTTTGGTCTGATGTAGAATTATGTAGCCAAGATTTATACTTTTTGGACGTTTGCTCATAATGATTGAGGAGTAATTATGAAAAATGAAATCCTTATTCTAATAATTTATGTGAAAATATTATAAACACATACACGACCTTTTTTTACGTCTACAATGACCGCATTGAGTAGGGTATCAAAATCAATTATCATGTACGTAACTTTCTATCCGCCGAAAAGTGAAAAAGTTTACGTACATTAATTGTATTCACAATTGAAAGTAAATTAAGAGAAAATATTCGATTATGATTCGTCAATTAATTTTTTAACACTTAAAGCTTAATTACTACATTTATTGTAGATACGGGTTATATATACCGCGCATACATGCATATATACAGCGCGCAGTTAGGCCCATATTGAAAAAGAGGAGGGATTATCTTATGGACTTGGCAGTCTTGGCACGAAAAGGAAAAGGAGAACAGATCTGATAGTGGTGAATACAATGTAATAATTAGCCACTGAAAGCGGATTTCCATCAAGAAAAGACAGGGATACATTGATGATCTAGGCTTCACAAGTATATAATTTAACTGATTCTCATCCAGGAATATAAGAGCAGTGGCATTTTATAAGAATTTTTCCATTCTACTTCATTCTGGTACAATAACCTAACTTTTTCGCGCATTTCGATTTAAGGTAAGAGTGTGATAGTTGCGTCTCTGTAACTAACAGTAATTTCAGCAAACGATCTAAATAAAACTTCTATTCATTATTAACATTGAGCGAAGAAAATTACAATAAGACGCTAAATTAATACAGAAAAAAGGCCGATACAATTCCTAACCTAATTCCTAACTATTTTCTACCTCTTTTCAAGTTTATCAAGGTAAACTCGTCAAATGCACGATCATAAGCAGTTTATAAGCAGACTCTATCTTATTAAATATACATATTTCAAAATTAAAAATGAACAATACAAATTCCTAGCTTTCTCCAAATTACATCAGGTTACAAATGCTAGTTAATAATAAAATGATACATATTATATATCCTAGCTGTCTATCAAGTATTATATATGTTTCGGGTTTGATATAGGCTGCATTGTCACGGATATTATGTGCAGTTCGTGCTATCTAAGAAACTAATCAAAGTTTATAATTAGTTCTGATCAAGGTCGTGCGATAAAGACTTTGGTGATACAATAATAAAATAAAACTGTAGTGATAAAATAAGCAAAAGTATCTGCTCATTTTATAGATATTGACACATAATTACATCAGTTACACATCAATTACAGTTAATGTTTATATGACAGAATTTTCCTCCGATTACAATAAAATACAGTATTATTTAATTGTTTAGTTAACAAAAATAGATTGACGCAAGACAATTTAATATAATATTAGTCTTTAATCATTTGTATATCGGATGGGCTTAAATTGTCATAAATTTATAAACTATATAGGTAAAGGTTGTAGTTCCTTTTACGATAGTGTATAATAGTGTACTTGTTTTGTTATAACAAAGATTGGTAATTATTGCAGAGGTATTTCAGAAAAAATGGCAATCCAATATGCCTATGTGAGGTTTCTCGAAGACAATGTAAAAAGTATGGTAAAAGTATGCGACATCAAAAATTTTTATCCCAAGGACGATAAAGACTTCAAGAAAGATTTCGCTTACAAAATTCTCTGGTTTCCATCAAATACAGTAAAAAATTCCAGTAATGATGAGAATGAAGAGGAATATTGTTCTGAAAATAACCAACAAAAACTTGTTTACTACAAAGCACATATTCTTCATTTAGGAGGTGCACACGTTATTTTAATTCCCATATTGCAGTATTTTAAATTGATATAATATTATTACTCGTTATATATACTATTATTTTATGTTACTGTGTTTTATATTATTTATACTTTAGTCCGTTGTATTTCTAAAATCAGATATATTGTAAGCAGTTTTACGTTTTTTGTTGCAATATACCAATGCATTTCTATGTATATTTTTAGCAAATTGAAATCGAAATTTAAAAAGAAATATATGCACATATATATATATACCCCAACAGCCAAACCTGAAAAGACAGATCATGCGCAGAGTTTGCTATAAATTTTTGATACCAAAAAGGCAACAGATTTCTCACAGTTTCTATAATATCTAAC
>NW_012026816.1:4587488-4587788 GCF_000956235.1 Wasmannia auropunctata
CTCTTCCGATCTCTGAAATTAGAGATTTCAGTGATGTCTCTGAAAATTATACTTTCACGGTTTTCACTTTTCAGAGACTGTCAGCGATTTCTCTGAAAATCATTTATAAGTGTCAAAAAAACTTTGAATTTCGCTGAAATTAGAGATTTCAATGATGTCTCTGAAAATTATACTTTCACGGTTTCTCACTTTTCAGAGACTGTCAGCGATTTCTCTGAAAATCATTTATAAGTGTCTGAAAAACTTTGAATTTCGCTGAAATTAGAGATTTCAGTAATGTCTCTGAAAATTATACTTTCA
>NW_012026816.1:4588437-4592292 GCF_000956235.1 Wasmannia auropunctata
TACTGAAAAATTCTCTGAAAAACTCTGAAACGTGTCCGAAATTCTAGACTTTTTCAGGAATATTTTCAGACTTTTTCAGGGAAATTTTCAGAGAAATTCAGAAAAATTTTTTTACCAGGGAAGCAGCACACAAGGGGACTTACAACAACCTATTTATAGAAAAAACATTTTCATATAAAGAAAATATTTCGTTGTTATTTCATATAAACTTAATTTACAAATAAAATATTACATTAATTTACTTTATATTGTAATTTTTTATTTAGAGTAATTTTATTTCTAAAAATAACGACATTTTAATTTATTATAAATAATGTATTTTTAAAATTAACTTTTAATTTAATCTTAGTTAATTTAATAACGCAAGTTTTAACTAAATTAGTTTTTCGTTCATGCAACTTTTAACTTAATTAAATTAATTTTGTAAGTAATAACTTTAACTTAATTTAATTTAAAAAAAAAATTAACTTACCCAACCCTGATCAATATATAAAAATTCTTTCGTAATTACAAATTCAAAATCACCTGACTCTTAGTATCAGATCAAATTATTAATATCGTCAGATTGTAATAAAAGTGCAGATAAAATGTAAATCCGCTCACACTTCATCTGCGCACGCACGCACGCACGCATCGGCAAAGAAGGTTTGAAGTCTAGAATCACTAAATATCACAGGAGTGACGAACTGTAAAGCCTGATCTGTGCCAAGGGATGTTAGGCGTATTGTACTTTCACGTATATTCTGGATAGTGCTAAAGTAGTCCGGGATCTTCACATAAAGAATGTACTTAAATTTATGGCTAAAATCATGGTTTTCTACTTATAACCGTATATGTGAATAATGTCATATTTTACTATATTTAAGTCATTCTATCAATGTTTTCGTCACTTTTCGGATAAACAATTATTATTTCTTATCTTTTGAGGACCCAAACACGGATTTTTCAATATCTATTCAAGTATAATTTGAGGGCTAAAACCAACACTTTTTTAATATTTTCCTTTCCCGCTACATTAGTCGCACGGCTGCGCAAACGCCCCAACTCCTTTTCCGGTGTCTTCTTCTTCCTATCCCCACTCTATTTCATTCTTACACGCGTCCGCTGAACGTTCGCTCCGCTTCCAAAATAATCTACGAGCCGAAGGAAACATATTATAACAAGTTGTTATTTGATCCCTTCACAGTTATACTCTTGAAACTCAAGTATCTAACCACACGAGATTTGGCTTAAATCTCATCTGAGGACAGACGCCACGGGAAAAGAAAAAGTAGAAGATACAATTGTAGAAAATAAGAAATAAATATGTTTGTAAGTAATGGAGTGTCTTGTTAAAGTTTTAACAGTGGCGACGAGAATATTCGTAACCAACGCGTTTATATCAATATATGTATAAGCGTCATGTCGGAAACACTTCTCGCAAGACTGCTAGAACAGCAATTACTTATCGCGCAATTACTGTAATAACAAGTACAAGTACAGATTAGTTGTACGAATGCGTTTCAAACCCATATGCAAAGACAAATTAACGCGCAGAAGTCATCAAAATATAGTGGTCAAACAATTAATCCACTAGAGATAGTACAGAATACATTCAGTTGTAATATCGACATTTTCAGCCAGAATCCACTTTTTTATTTGCAAAATAGTATAAAAAGCATGAAGATATATTTATAAAGGATGGTCACAACTTAAAGTTATTAAGGTAAGGCTATTATTACGTAAGTTCAATCAAGAAGCATATGACAAGTACGCTAGCATTATATATCTTACTAACAATAAGAATCCAATACATTATCGTTCGTGGAAACATATCGTACAGAAACTCAAAACACTCTTCGGAGAAATGGAATCCCTGTTCAATAAAAGGGATAAATGCTTAAATATAAAGAAATTAACTGAAGAAAATTACGTAACACATGAAGCTAGGGTTAATCGTTTATGTGAAGAATTTTAGGTCTCCACAATAACTCCAAATCAATTTAAATCGCTGATATTTGCAATCAGACTGAAATCACAGGAAAAGAACGAAGTTAACACAAGTTTGTTAACCTTACTAGAGGATCCAAAGAAATACAACACACTCATAGTAGAGCTACTGATATTGGAAGCCAAGAGGTTTCTCACAAAAAAAATTACAATACTGCAAATTTGCAAAAAAGTAGCTACGGTAAAGACACAGGCCAAGAATACCGACAAAATCAACGATCCGTAGTGAAGAAGAAATCGAGCACACCATGTTGGGGTTGTGGATAATTCCATTATAAATTCGAATGTTTCTTTACGAACCATCGCTATGAGACATGCACTAAAATAGAATATGCAAAAGTATATGTTCTAAGGTCGTCTGACATTCCCGTAAATAAGGGAAGTCAGATGATGATAGCGAGATAGAAGTGCGGAAATAAGAAGGAGAGTAATAGATTCTAGAAGGCAGAGGAGGAAAGAAGATGCAAAATTTGCAGAAGAAAGCAAGAAACAATAGAGCACATATTAACATAGTGAGAGGCAGAATGTGAGTGAATGAGATGGATAGAAAGGTGGCAGTGAGATATTGGATAAGAGAGGTGGAAAGGCAGTGGTGGAATAGATGCTAGAAGTAGGTAGATTAAGACGAAAAAGTGAGAAAAAGAGAGAGAGAGAGAGAGAGAAAGAGAGTAAGTGTGGATAGAAAGCAATGAGTAAAGATAAAGCTAATTGTAAACCAAGTCCGAGTTATAGTGCCCAGCTGGCTAAACTGAATAAAAATTATTATTATTATGAGATATAAAGAAATTATAAAACAAAATTTGACTCGTTTATCAATGCCTTACTTATTATAGAATACAGATTTATGTCGTAAACTAACTTTATTAAGTGATCGTTTAGCAGTCCATAATTGACAACGAAAACCACCAACAGTTGTCATAATAAAACCTTTATACTCAGTTCCTAGTTGAGATACTTTGCATTTAGATAAATCATACCTCGATGTATTATGCACTGGAAAAGAATGAACTATTATAATAATCGAATGGTTTCGGGATTATCATACAGAGAACAAACAATGTTAGGATAAATGTTTAGGATACTCCGCTCATCTTAAATTTTAATAAAAATACATTCAATCGATGTGTTTTCGCATAAAAATTTTACAAGAAAAGAAAGTCGTTTAGAATCGAAATATTAATTGTTAAAGACGATGACTGTTCACGATAGGAAAACCTATCATACCGACGATATACTGCAATATGAGTATAGACCTTATAAGTATAAATTTTCAATGTAAGCAAGATACTTATCTTTCTAAAAGCAGAGAGGATCCTGCTAAAAGTGTCTGGAAGTACTTTTTGCGCATACATTGAATGTATTCTACTTGGTATGTACAGGGTGTTGCATTTACATATTTGGCAGTATGACGGGTTGCGCGACAGACTTCGCAGGAGCAAGCACGGTTCAATAGGTAACGATGGTATATACATGTATCGACATAACTTACTTTTCGACAAAATTGCACGCCTTTATAAAGTTTATAGCGTTTCAATTATGATGATCTTGGATAACAATCGTTGTAATTATTATAAAAAAAGCTGAAATGGCAATTAGAGATGAAAAATTAAATTTTAAGTTAACATGATTGAATTTAAAATTAATATAAAATTAATATATTGAATTTAATATTAATACAACAAACCTTTTTCCTTCATCTCTTTACTTTTTGTTAGCATTGTAAGTTTCGATAAAATTTTTAGACACAGAAAAAGTGAAAGAGAAAAAACGTGTCGGCTGCAAATCCGTATTCCAGTGTATTTCATTTTGGAATCAGTTTCCGAAAAAAGTCGAATCGATCCGAATGCAGCATAAAGTAATTGTAAT
>NW_012026816.1:4592342-4594259 GCF_000956235.1 Wasmannia auropunctata
AGGTGCGCACGCAAGCCGCGCATGCGTAATTGCGAAAATCCACATTGCAAGAGGGAGAGATATATCGGACGTGGATCTCTCTGTTCAACTTATGGGCAGTCCCCTTCCATGTACTATAAGTTCTATGGCTGAGCATCTGCTGCTGCGTGTGCCGGTGCCGGTGTTCCTGGCGACGGCGCGCTGGGCGCCTGCTAGTGGGACTGTATTTTGTGGCACTCGGTTGGGTCCGTGACTCGTAGGGTAGAAGTGGCGACGTGCCTTTGTTATTTCCCTTAGTTGCGTAGCGGGGTGGTCTGGCTGATTTATTTCCTTGTTACTCCATCGGGGTCACCAATGAGGAAACGAACGGTCCCACGTTGATTGGGATCAGGGCGGAAGGATGAACGACTTCAAACACAGAGTTTAGATTGCTCAATTTTTATTCTCGACAGACTCGGGAGGCTATATTCAAAGGAATAAACGCTGCGCTGGTTGCTGCGCGCAGCTCGCTTGAGTTCCCCCACACAGAGCGCTAGGGAGAAAACTTGGTGGGAACTAATTCCCCACAATCTATTGAAACGCCATCTCTTGCAAAAACTGGCCCTTACTACTAGACGCAATTTTTGCTGTTTTTAACATTCCGTATTTTAGCTATGCATACCACAAATTGCATTTGCAATGATATCTTTTTTTCTACGCTTTCGTAGCTCAAAGGGTCTTGTATTATTCGTTTATGTAATCCGATGCGCGCGAACTACTTATTTTGTATATATGAGCTACAGAACTTTTGAATTAATGAAATGTTTATATCAGGTTTCAGCTGTATGATCCGAAAAAATGTAATATTTTTCTAATTTTACTACAAATTCGTCTGTAATACCACAATTTTATGTCTATTTCCTGTGGAAGGATTCTCAATTCTGTTCAGTCAATTTGGAAAAATTTATTTAACAGCAATATGTTAGTAATTCCGACCTTCCAGCATCGCCTTAACGCTTTTTTAATTTAGTTGTTGCTTTCTTTACCGTCCGATGTCTCAATTTTCTGTTATGGTTTTGCTTACACTTTCGTTACTTTCCACTTATACAAGGTGTCCGCTACTCAATGATAAAGCGCTCGTAGGCAGGTAGAGTGGGTCAAATTGAACAAAAAAGTTCTCTACCATTTTGCGATCTTTGCAAAAGTTTTCGAGATATTAATTTATAAAGCTCGCCGAATCTGAACGTGCGGCGAGATACACCGCCGCGGACTGCAGTTGCCTAGCGCGCGGTAATGGATTACCCCCACCTTGCGCCGCGCGCTAGACTATTGCGTAGTGGCATAGCTAAATCAATTATCTCCACCACGCGCCGCGCATTAGGCGACCGTGATCCGCTGCGGACGGGCGTATCTCGCCGCGCGTTCAGATTCGACAATTTTTATAAATTAATATCTTAATTATTATTACGAAAATCGCAAAATGGTAGAAAACTTTTCTGTTCAGTTTGGCCCACTCTACCTGCCCAAGCGCTTTTCCATTGAGTAACGGACACTCTGTATATATTAGTTTTACTTATTAATTAACGCTTTATTGACGCTCGATTTACTTTTTATTTTTCGCCGGGGCGATAGAATTATTACAGATAATAATTCCATATAAAATATTATAATAACTTTTCAACTATATAAACTGTAATGCAATATATAATTTGTATCATAATATGTAAATATTTATAGACTTGCCGAAATGATCAACGATGTATTCAGTCAAATAATCTTCGTTCAATTTTTCACCAGTATTGTAGTACTATGTACAACAATATATTTTCTCACTTCTCTGGCAGCTTCAGAAACGATGACTTTAACGCTTTTTATGTTAACAGATCAAATAATCTACGTAACTTGCATGTTAGTGCAAATTTTTATTTATTGCTGGGCTGGAAACGAAGTTACGCTTAA
>NW_012026816.1:4594309-4594724 GCF_000956235.1 Wasmannia auropunctata
TATCTGAGGTGGTTCACCAATGAGTAGCTTTAAGAATTGATAATTGTAAAACGGGCGGAGTAATCCCAAATTGAATCTCCCAACCAAATTCATTTTTTCCTCAAATTGCCACCTCCCACATCCCATGAGTTTTCTATATAAATCGGGACATTCCCGGACTTGACACAACAACAAGATCGGAAGAGAATTAGAATCAGACACAGACCTTCTGCTGTCGTCTCTTTCCGTGTATTAAATCAGTCATTAGAATCTGTGCGCGATGTAAGTCCGAGTTTCACATTGTTTCCTAAGAACTCTCAAGTCTCAACCGGAACGACTGCATTACCTAATTAATTCATCAAAATGTAAGTCTTGTCTTCTTTATCGTATAACTTCGTATAATGTATGACTGAGTCGTCAAGGCACACAGGGGATA
>NW_012026816.1:4594744-4595261 GCF_000956235.1 Wasmannia auropunctata
ATCACCTGATCGCACCCGTGCCACGGTAGGACCCCACACGGCGCCGCGATTGGTCGCGGCCGACTGCGCCGCTGTATTGCGCACCCCCGGGCTGGGGGTGCAGGCATCGATCCGCGATTGAGCGCGATCGACGTCGCTTTTTGCGTGCGAGCGAACGGAGCGTGCGGTCGATCCAGCGTGCGATCGAAGGCGAGCGACCGAGAGAGATAGAGAGAGCGAGCGAGAGGGAACGAGCTGCCGGTCCTGCTGCCGAGGGAGCTGAGACGAGGATCGTGCCGGTGAGGTGACCCTCTTTTTCGTGTAAAGCCACGGGCTGAGTGAGAATCTAGTTCGCACTCTGCGGACGGGAACGCCATTTTTCGTGTCAGAGTCTCGTCGCGTGCGCCCCTTCGGCGACGCGTACTGCATAGTACTCTTTGGTTTGGTGTAACGGCGCCCGTCCCCAAGTGCGAGGATTCTCATAGGATCTGCCGTGAGCGATCGGGAGTGTCGCGATTCGCGTGTCGAGCCACCCGGA
>NW_012026816.1:4595281-4596621 GCF_000956235.1 Wasmannia auropunctata
TACCTGTCCACTAAATGTCACTCTTAATCCTTCGTTCGATGTTAACCTCCTCTGTCTACTTTCTACCTTACCGACTACCTTCCTTCTACCCATCTTGCCACACTTCCGCTTCCCGCCAACTCCTTGTCCGCCATAACCTACTTGCTACACGTCCCTCACAAATCACTCTCCCACGCCTCACCACCTTCACACCCTGTCTTCCCTCCAATTACCCTTGACCTTCGCCCTAATCCACTCCCCCTCACACCTTCTCCTATTAATTTTCTCGCTTCCTAACACTAATTCCGCTTATTCTAAAGACTCGCACTCTCGACGCGCTACCACTCACTCTCACGCCATCTAACCAAGTCCGAATTATTTTTTATATTAATTTTTATATCCCGGGAAAAAAGTTCCATATATAATTATATATAATTATATACAAAATATGTTCATATATGTTTCTTTCCTTTGTAAAATTATTCTTTAATACAAAATTGATAATAATAAGAAGGAAACATAAAAAATAATTAAAAGAATAATTTTTACATTGGTTTCTTTTATAAAAAATAAAGTTTGAAGAAATGAGAAAAATTGCTCATATATTATCATATATAAGTGATTAAAAAATATACAAATATAATTATATATGAAGAATTTTTCTTATTTCTTCAAACTTTATTTTTTGTAAAAAAAACACTTGAACAATTATTCTTTTCATTATTTTTTGTTTCTTTTTTTATTATCAATTTTGTATTAAAGAATAATTTTACAAAGGAAAGAAACATATATGGACTGTGACGTGACATTTTTGACCGTCCGTCACAAGAGTCATAACGCCCGACCGAGGAAGCGCGGTTTTGGATCCTGCGTTCTCCCCGATTTAGGGAGGCGAGCGTATCCGCGCGCATTGCGTTTTCCGTTATATTGCCGCGCGCTTTATTTAATCTTTTCTCTCCTCACGAGCGTAACCATAGGTAGAAATCGGCGGCATAGCCGAACTGCGCGTGTAAGAAATCGTCTACACCAAGTGGCAAAAAGGAGAGAAACATCGACTTTGGAATGACTGGCTCATCGCGGGAAAAACGGAGCACGCAGGTCAACCATAGTTCTTACGAACGTTATTCGTCTCGATATTCTCTGTTACGAGCACTTTACTGCCGCCGATTCCTTTCAGCAATCCAGGTGGAAAGCCAGCTACATTGAGGCAATGGACTCTCACGATCTGTCGAGGACCGGGTTGCCGACAGCGAAAAGTACTGAGGCGAGGCAGACGAGCAGAGTCGACGCCAAAGAACGGAGAGGGTCGCGAGTCTAATTTGAAGTCCGCGCTACCGGTTGCGAGCGAGCTGATCACGTGC
>NW_012026816.1:4596671-4597154 GCF_000956235.1 Wasmannia auropunctata
TCTTCTTGCTCAGTTGTGAGCTTATGAGGCGGGATAAATTTTTATCCATGCAAAATGTCCCTCGTTGCTGTTTTCGTCCTCTACGTATAGCAAATTAACATGTTTGTCCATTTTTTGATTCGTGAGCCGTATTGGAAGGATCGTATGTTGTTCGTTCTTCGTCTCGATGGCATAGACGTTGATGGAGATAGCGTTGGCGTTTTCAAACTTTTTAATTTGATTTAGTGTCATTGGTAAATCAATGTCTTTCAAATTTAATATTGTAGAGTAATGAGGATATGAGGCCATCCGATCCACATGGCTTCCAGCAGGGTGTAAAGCGGCCACCACTGACCATGCGAAGCATGCATTCTCCCTGGACCGCACGTTTACGACCGCTCTCTTTGCCACAATTTTTTGTGGTAACTCAATATGGCATCCCGCGTGCAAAGGATTGTATTTGTTCACATTAACTGTCAAATTCAGTATTTGTGACAATGTCCA
>NW_012026816.1:4597204-4597627 GCF_000956235.1 Wasmannia auropunctata
CTAATTGACACCGCTCTTCGAGGACTAAATTTTTGTCATCCTTACATCGACGATATTCTTCTATCGCCTCGCCTGATCATCAAACGCACGAAGTTCATTTGAAAGCAGTTTTCGACAGATTACGCAAATATGGTCTGTCAATCAATTTTTCAAAATGCGTTTTTGGCGTAGAAGAGATCGATTATCTGGGTTACAAGATTAATAAACATGGCATCGAACCACTTTCGGAACGCGTCACAGCTATTCAAGATTTTCCAAGGCCAAAAACAATCCAAGAGTTACGACGATTCCTTGGAATTATTAACTTTTATCGCAGATTCCTCAAGAACGCCGCCGAAATACAAGCACCGCTTAATGCCTATTTGGTTGGCGCTACCAAAAACGATAAGCGTCCTATAAAGTGGACAGAAGACAGCAATCGAG
>NW_012026816.1:4597677-4598282 GCF_000956235.1 Wasmannia auropunctata
AATTACAGTTGGAATGCGCGGGACCTCTGAATCGACCAGTTAGATGGCAGTGATCGCGTACCCGCGTGTCGTCAGGCGCAAACGGTTTCTCGCATATGTGACAATTCGCGGCGCTGTTAAATTTATCGCGTTCGTCGCGCGTCAATTCCGCCATCGGAACGTTACCGGACAGAGCGGACTTTACTCTGTGTGCTAAATCTTTAAGTTCTTCGACGAACCACGCTATACAATTCTTATCGCGCCGAAATCGATACGCTGACAACGAGTTGTCGTACGAACAATGAACGTAATAAGCTATACTAAATACCCGATGATGATGCTGGTACTCGTAGCTCGTTGTTTCCTCGTTGTCCGTTTTCTCCAGGATGCACTCAAGGTCCGCGTACACGACGAATGGTATTCGCTCCTTCCTGTTGTTATTGTTAAAACAGAGCCACTTGTTGTCGTCGCTCAGTAGTCTGATTGCGCAGTCATTTATCTCACGGCAGTCCATTACGTGAGCCTCCAGTTTTTTATTCGATGAAAAATAATGTAAACATCTGTAAAATGATATATAATTTATTATAATAAAAAGAAAGTATTTTATAACTTTATTTAATGTATAC
>NW_012026816.1:4598332-4598673 GCF_000956235.1 Wasmannia auropunctata
TATTTCGGCATGCCAAAAATCGAACATTCGCCGTCCAAGACGAACACGGACACCTCGGAAACGGCTACAGCACTACTCATTAACCTCTCAACAGACATGGATGACCAGCAGGATCCGCCTCAAAATTCATCCGGCGTGCCGCTGCCACTGATAATCGGGGCAGCTACATTAGCTAAACTCCCGCCATTCTGGAAAGAAAATCCTGTCTTGTGGTTCGCACAGGTCGAAGCTGCGTTTATACTCTCCAAAATCACAAACGACGACGCAAAGTTCAGGTACGTTGTACTTAACTTGGATAATGCAACGTTACCTTTCGTCTCTGATTTAGTCGCAAATCCTCC
>NW_012026816.1:4598723-4601594 GCF_000956235.1 Wasmannia auropunctata
TGTCCTTCAAGGTCACATGAAGGTCATTTCGATATAACCATATAATAGATCACTTGATATACTAAAACTTTTGTATTGAACATTTTCTTCCATAATTATTATTTTCCAAGATATTTGACCGTTACGGAACTTTCTCCTATCACTGTATATTTGATATATATTTTACTTATATCATTTCTTATTTTTTATTTAATTCATGTTATGTCCTTTTTCATTTTATTTTTTATTTAATTTGATTCATATTTTATATAATATTTGTTTATTTATTTGATTTTATTTATTTTATATCATTTTTTATTTTTTTATTTAATTCGCGTTATGTTCTACTTTATTTGTTTATTTATTTAATATTATTTATTTTACTTGTATCATTCTTTGTTTTTTTATTTAATTTATGTCATGTTCTATTTCATTTTATTTTTTCTACGATTTGAATCATTTTATATAATTTATATATATATATATTTTATGTTTTATTTTATTGAAAAAATGAATCGTATATTATCACTAAGATCGACGGCGACTACGTAGACATTCACTTCCTCGACGGCAAAGACTTAGACAACACGTAGATTTAGTTCCTGGACGGCAAACACGTAGACATACATTTTCTCGATGGCGACCACGTAGACATTCATTTCCTCGATGGTAAAGACCTAGAAGACGCGCAGACACTTAGTTCCTCAACGACGACCACGTAGACATTCACTTCCTCGACAGCGAAGACCTAGACGACACCTAGACACTTAATTCCTCGACGGCAAACACGTAGACACGCACTTCCTCGACGACGGCCACAAGAGAGTTATGAGAGAGACGAGAGAGTAGAGAAACAGATGAGAAAGTCGTGAGAGAAACGAGAAAGCCAGGAGAGAGACGAGGGACAAGATTGAAAAAAGGGACAAGATTGAAAAATTTTGCGAAGAAGAAGACGACGATGACAATATAGCAGACCAAAGAGACCATACGATATTGAAATTTTAACGAAAATTTAGCAAAGAAAAAATGGTGTCAACAAAGGCGGCAAAATTATAAATTATGGACGAAAGGGGACAAGATTGAAAAATTTTGCGAAGAAGAAGACGATGACGACGACGACGATGACGACGACGACGACGATAACAACGACGACGACGTATCTGAATGACATAATATCGGGCAAAAAAATGCATACACTTTATGCGCTGCAACCGTCTTTTTTATAAGTCGGAAAGCTAGGTCGGTCGTTAACCGTCACTACAATCCGGCGAAATACAATGATTTCAATAGCTCGTAATTACGTGGCAACTAAAAACGCGAAGTTGGGCGCCAGGCACGAGCGGGCGTGCCACCCTTCGAATTACTGCACTGAAAATCGGCAGAGGGGCGGTTCGCAGGGTGCGGAGGAATGTGGAAGAGCAAGGGCGAGATCGAATACTCAGAGTTTTCTGTAACAGATAACAAATATATTTGCGTGTGCTGGGATATACAAGCGTTCTCCTGACCGCGACTAACGCCGCGGCAACCGTCGGTGGTATCGTCGATATCGAGATTCGCAAGTCCGGGAACGGTCCCGGAGATGACTGGTGTACAAGCTTTCGTTCTTACGCCTTTTCCGAATCCGCGAAATATCCAATTGCTCTACGCGAGTACGCCTCGCACGGCGTAACGACGGATCACCCGCCACGTGGCGTCGCGATATTCCAAAATCCTGCCGACATTCGGCACGCTAACACGCAATAATTCGCACAACTTATTAACACGGAAAGAAACACGAAATAACACTTAACTAACGCACAAATGACCCGGCTGTGGCAAGGCGAGCGCAATTACTCTACTCAATTCGCATAACCCTATGCCGGGCGGACGGCACGACACACAGACTCTACGCACGCACATACGATAACGCGGACAACAAAACTTTAATAGCGCGATCCGCCCGACAATGAAACCGGCGGTTGACAATATTACTTCAACGTCTCACCAAGAGCGGCAGATACGATCTCCAAACTATGCTTCGGCACTCGGCAACTCAGCGGGATCTTGCGTCCTTTCCCAAGCGCGACCACAGCACAAGTGTCGCTCGACGGTCCTTCCGGCAGCAAGCAGGCAGCAGGGTGTCACGGGGTCGGCTAATTATGCACCGATTGGCCCTTGCCCTGCGAGCGCGACGCCCGCGAATCGCGGCGTTGCACGTGACCAGCTCGCTCGCGATCGGTAGCGCGGACTTCAAATTAAGCTCGCGACCCTCTTCGTTCTTTGGCGTCAACTCGGCTCGTCCGCCTCAGTATCTTTCGCCGTCGGCAACCCGATCCTCGACAGATCATGAGAGTCCATTTCCTCAATGTAGTAGGCTTTCCACTCGGATTGCTGAAAGGAATCGACGGCAGTAAAGAGCTCGTAATAGAGAATATCGAGACCAATAACGTTCGTAAGAACTATGGCTGACCTGCGTGCTCCGTTTTTCCCGCGATGAGCCAGTCGTTTCAATGCCGGTATCCCTCTCCTTCTCGCCGATTGGTGTAGACGAATTTTTACACGCGCAGTTCGGCGATGCCGCCGATCTCTACCTAAGTTACGCTCGTGAGGAGAGAAAAGATTAAATAAAGCGCGCGACAATATAACGGAAAACGCAATGCGCGCGGATACGCTCGCCTCCCTAAATCGGGAAGGACGCAGGATAAAAAACCGCGCTTCCTCGGTCGGGCATCATGACCCTTATGACGGACGGTCAAAAACGTCACGTCACAGCGTGCATCAAATGCACTTATGGACATCGCTATTACAGTATTGTGATTAGAAAAATATAGATTTTTTCACAAAATTAGGCATTTACCGATATTATCCATATAATTAAAAGAAATAATAATTTATTCCTACAGAATCGTTATC
>NW_012026816.1:4601644-4618005 GCF_000956235.1 Wasmannia auropunctata
CTTTGTGCTAATCCGTGTTATATTCATGTAAAAAATTACATTAATGCTACCAGACCGATCGTTTCGGCTTTACATCAAGTCCTCGTCAGTGGTCTTTTATAAAATATTACATATGTGTCGCTTCATCTTCGTGTGTTACACACATAATTGTCCGATTTACTCATATTACATTTTTAAACATTTTGTTAAGGATAGACATTAATATTAACATATACAGGGTGTCTCAGAATAGGTGTATGACCGCTCATGGGTAGATAGAATGGACTAAACTGAATCAAAAAGTCCTCTACCATTTTGCAAAATTCGCAATATTTAATGAGATATTAATTTTTTAATATCGCCGAATGAGCGAGTATCTGTTCGTCGCCTATTAAGAGACACCCTGTATATATATATATATATATATAATATGAATCCAACTCCAAGCTCTTGAAACTATTATTTTTAATATTTGATGATTTATTTACATTTTTATATACCGAATTATAAATTAATTCTTTTAATTAAAAATTACTGGTTACTGTAAAAAATGTTTAAATTAAATTTATGTTAACTAAAATTATTTTTATTTACAGCATTATAAATAATAAGTAAATGTTAAATTAAATATTACTGTAAATAATCATTTATAATTTAAAGGCAATAGTAATTTGCAGGAATATTTACGTATCATTTATATTTTGTAAATAAAAATAATTTAACATTAATTTACTTTAAAGATTATTTATATTAAAATAATTAAAATAATATACAATAATTTTAAATTAAGATTAATTTATTACTTAAAAATAAAAATAAATCATAAAAAATTGAAAAAAGAGAAGTTTAGTAAGCTCGGAAGTTTGACTAGCAATCTTTGAATCGTGAAGCAAGAGTGCCCTGTGTTACTGGACAATTTGAAAGTTTGATTATAGGGAATGCTTATACAGCGTGCCTTGACGCGTATCGCAGACAGTAATTTTAAAAAATTCAAAATTTAAAAACTAAGGTTTATTGGCATCAAGTTTAAAGTGGATTTTTTTTAGACATTTAGAAATATTCCCAAAAATTGCCGTTACAAAGTGTGATAAGCTGGCTGCAATTTGTTAGTTCAATATTTTTCTTATATAAGTTTTGATATTGTCTTGAAAAAATATTGACGATGTATAAATTATATTGACTTCTTTGATCATTTGATTTATTATTTATTTTTAATGTAAGTTATGAAATATAAAATGCATCTACAATGATATTATTTTAATCAAACAGTACATGAATCGCAAGCCTTCTCCAATAATAATGAAGTCCAACCATTAAGCGGTACAATGTCATCAGATCATGAAGAGGCGGATTTGGAGTTCCAGCCAAATTATATATCTTCAGAACTTACGAATAGTGAACCTGTTAATACTCACAACAGTGATCAGGCATCTTATTCAGAAAGCGAATCTGTCCATGATTATTTACACGATTCTGATAATATTAAAAGTAACTCATCTTATTCAGAAAACGAATCTGTCTATGATAATTTAAGTAATGCTAATAGCATTAGAAGTAGTGCATCTTATTCAAATAGTGAATCTTCTAATAAGTCTTTTTTCGAAATTCAGGATAACGTTTTATTGGAAGAAAACTTAATTGAAATAATTGAACCTTCAGGACCTACAGTTCAACAAATTTTTAATATGGTGGAATGCCTTGCATTAAGGTACAACTTTTCTGACACTGAAGCAAAACACTCAATATTGGATTTCATCAAAATTTTAGCTGGTCCCAAATTTTGACACTTAAATACTTCGAAGTACAAAATCAGTAACATGTATAATCCCCCTGAAAATGCTGTTCAATATTTATTCTATTGTCCAAGCTGTAATTGTTTATTGGACAAGCTTCTTAGAAGTGAAATTGGAAAAAATACTAATCGTTTATGTGAAAAATGTGAAAAAGAATATAAGTTATCGATTAATAGTTCATCATTAAATTATTTTTTGATGGTACATGTTGAGTACCAGTTAAGAAATTTATTAAATAAAAAAAATATTTTACAAAATGTAATTAATATAACAACAGACATTAAAAAACGAATTTCAAGTATTGATTCCGATGATTCCGATGATACAATTTGTGATGTGTATGATAGTGAATTGTACAAAACATTATTCAATACTATAGATAAGGACTGCGTTTTACTAACTTTTAATTTCAATACCGATGGCGCTCCTCTATCTAAAAGTGGTAAACTTAGTATGTGGCCAATACAAATTATAATTAATGAGCTATCACCAAAAATAAGATTTAAGACTACTATCTTAGCTGCAATTTGGTCTTCCAAAAAAGAACCTTCTGCAGATTTCATGAATTTGTATATAACGTCGTTTATTATGCAAATGAAAAAACTCATGACTGAAGGAATTATCATAAGCGACTCCGGAAAAAAAATTCGGTTTGTTCTTCGAGCATTATGTGGTTGCGTCGATTCTGTTGCGTGCTCTGTTATGCAAAATAGGTTACAATTTAACGGTCATATGGGTTGTAGTTGGTGCTATGCATACGGAGAATACGCTGATAAAGCAATGCGTTATCCTTTTACAGAGACTGATGCACCTTTGCGAACACATAATAGTCATATTACAAACATGAATGATGTAATAAAAATGAGAAAACCTGTAAATGGCATAAAAGGGATTTGTTCGATTTTGGAATTGCAGTATTTTGATGTTGTATGGGGTTTTCCATATGGTTATATGCATGGTTTGTTATTGGGTGTGACACGACAACTTTGGGATATATGGACTACCAGAAATCCAGACAGTGATATATACTTAACAGCAAAAAATAGGGAAGCTATTGATGATAGATTATGTAATATTAAAATGACACACGAAATTCACAGATTGCCGAGGTCAATGAAAGAACAAAAACGAAAAGCATCCGAATGGAGGTCGTGGCTGTTATTTCAAAGTATTCCATGTCTTACTGGAATATTAAGTAACGAAGCTTTGCGTTCATTTTCAAAATTAATAAGCGTAATACATTCTCATCTTTCTAATAAAATTTTACAAAATGATTTATTGAAATTTAAAAAAGATTTAATAACATTTGTAGCAGAATGTGAAATGTTGTATGGCAAACGTGTTTGCACATTTAACTTACATTCTTTGCTGCACGTAGTAGACAATATTTTAAAGAGTGACCCATTATGCATGACTTCTACATTTCTGTTTGAAAATGGCATTTTCAAAATAAAACAAACTATTACTGAAACGAAAGGTGTTATGGAACAAATTGTTTAAAAAACTTTGAAAAGAAACGCGCTTCAATCGAAATTAACAAGTATAAACAAAAATTATATAAAATTGATCTATCCATAATATTCTGCAATTAATTATTCAATCAACAGAAAATGACCACAAATTTTATAAAAAGTGATAACCAGTCAGCTTTATTAATTGGAAAAAAGAAGAGTATACATTCTTTTGACAAAAAACATTTTAAGAGATCCATACAAGTGGATGAAAATCAACCCAAAACGCCACAAATTTACGAAAGAATCATATATACAAATTCGATATATCATAGTATGTTATACACTCGGAGTACAAAAAGAGTAGATCGTTTCGTTAAATTAAAATCTGGAGCAATAATTGAAATAATGTATTTTGTATATTTTGATACCAAATGTTACATAGTCGGATCCAAATATACGGCATCAAAACTATCCAGCGATTCAGAAATATCTCATATTTTTAAAATACATAAAACTATTAATGAAAATCATAATACGGTACAAATATTATCATCTATAACCAATATAAAATGTAAAGTGATGTTTGTAGACGTAAAGAATTCTATGTATATATGTTATTTACCAAATTCTTTCGAAATTCAATAAATCTACAATGAGGAGCAAAAATGAGGTCATTTTAGTATACATTAATGTAAAAAACACAACAACCTCAGACAAACTTTCTATAGATGAGAATTATATATGATGTATACATTGACAATAAAATGTTTAACATTTTTCTTACCGTATTATGTATAAATCATATATTTATGAAAAAATAAAATACATAAATAATAAAATACCAAACAGTTTATAATTTTTCCATTGTATGTAAGAAACCTCAATTGTTACTTGCAGAGTTGACTTGCAACATTTATCATAAATTACGTTAGATTCTATATAATTGTTAAAGTCGTAATAAGAGTAAATATAATATCTTATAAAATGGAATGGCGAAAAATATTATAGAAAACGATAGGTCATCTGATTTTAATTTATCATAAAATATCATACAGTATCGATTATCCATAATTTTGCGAGTAGTGCTAATAACATTTCTTTCCTATGTGAAATATCGTATAAGTTATCATAGAGTTGATTTGCAATATTTATTATAAATTACGATTGAATTCATTTAATTATTAAAATCATAATAAAATTAAAAATAATTATAACATAGAATCTTATAAGATGTAGGAATGTGAAAGATGTTATAGAAACCGATAGATTATTTGTTTTTAATTTATCATAGATTATCATATAGAATTGACTAACCATAATTTATAGTAATAATGTTAATAATTCCGCTTTTCTATGTAAAAAATGGTATAAGTTATTATAGAGTTGATTTGCGCAATATTTATCATAGGTTACGATTAAGAATCCATTTGATCATTAAAATCGTAACAATAGTAAATGTAACATAAAATTTCATAAGATACAAATGTGAAAAATGTCATAGGAAACGACAGGCCTCTATCTTCAAATTTATCATAGTATACATATACCTAATTAGAATCAATTAACCATAATTTTGGCAAATGCATATAATATCCCTTTCCTATATAAAATATCGTATATCGTTTTTGTTTCGTTATGTCTTTATACGTTAAGAGGGCTCGTAACTATAGTCAATAACTAGATACAGAATCCATTATGCTTTTATCAAGGTAGCTGCGTGAACGCCTTCCTGACGCCATCTTGACTTGCCTCCTTGCTGCGCGTGCCTCGTGCGCATTGCCTCACACGTAAAGGTTCGCTCACACAACATCCTTTCTTTTTTATTTAAAGGCTCTTGGTAAACAACATGTTTATATGCTTTTACAATATTGAGTTTACATTACTTGCCGCGTACTAATACTAAACTTAAATTTATTTACCGCGTCTTACAATGTCTCTCTTAAACCTATTATGTGCTGTTTCTTATACATAGTCTTTTAACCAAAAGGGTCTTCTCCTAACTCTAATCTGTCGCTGTGGAGTTTCTCCAATACCCTGTTCCGGCTCTACTCTTACTCTTTCCGCCTGTTTTGTTTGACTAAATTCTACCTCTTGCGAATTCGTTTTGACTTCTCTTCTTCCCGGAATAACAACGGTTTCCTCTTCTTCTTTTCTCAGATGTGGAGTTGGTATCAAATGCCATCTAATTCTACGAACTACGCCTTTTCCCGTCTTTACAATATATGCATTTGGTTCCTTCGCTTTTCTAACAATTGTGCCATGTCGCCTTAAATCTATAATCCATATCGGATCATCTACTGCTAATTCCGATAAGTTTCGTGTTCTATGACGCCTGTTATAGTTACGTTTCTGTTTCTCTTTTCTAGCCTTCTCTTTTCTATAAATGTTTCTGTGGCTTTTAATCTGTTTTAGTTTACTCGGTAACATCGGTATCGTTGAACGTATTTTACGCGTAAATAATAATTCTGCCGGTGATAGCCTATTCTCTAACGGTGTCGACCTATAAGCTAAAAGTCCTAATTGCACATCTTTCGTTTTTTTGATTATATTTTTCGCTATCTTCACCGCTGCTTCTACTAACCCATTACTTTGCGGATAATGAGGCGAGCTGGTTACATGTTTAAAGTCATATTCCATCCCGAATGATTTAAATTCCGACCTGAACTGCGGACCATTGTCCGTGCGAACAATTTCCGGGATTCCATACCTTGCGAAAATTTCTTTACATTTCTCTATAATGTCTCTCTCAGTGTACGCCGTGAGTTTACATATCTCAAAGTATCTTGAGTAATAGTCTGTCACTATTAAATACCAGTAGTCATGCTTAAACAAGTCCATCGCTATTTTTTTCCAAGGTCTATCCGGAAATTTTTCGCTCACAAATTTTCCTTTTGGATTCACTCGTTCTTTTATGCATTCTAGACACGTTGTTACTATATTTTGTATTTGTGTACTTAATCCTAATCACCATACTGATTGTTTTGCTCTCTCGCGACATTTATTTATTCCCAGATGTCCCTGATGCAGTTTTGAAATTATTTCCAACTGTAGCGAAGCTGGTATGACTAAACGAGCATTATATAATACAAATCCTTCCGCGTATGAAATGCTATCTTTCAGTGCGTAGTAAGGAATTAATTCTTGTGCCATTTGTTCTTTTGACGGCCATCCTTCTAAATTATATTCTTTTAATTTCCTACACACTAAGTCCGATTCTTGTTCAATCCTAACTCTCTCTAGCAAATTCTCTGAAGCCGGAATGTTTTCTATTATAAATCTTAGATAGCATTCCGTTTCGTTTTCTAAATCGTCTTCTACGTTATCTGTTTTTATAATCGGATTGCAAGACAATGCATCTGCCAGTACTAATGATTTCCCCGGAACGTAAACCACTTTATAGTTGAATCTCATCAATCTAATTCTAATTCTTTGTAATCTCGGTGTTAAATCATCTAACGCTTTAGTCTGTAAAATTTGCAGTAGCGATTTATGATCCGTTTCTAATGTTATTTCTATCCCGGTTATATATTCTTTAAACCTGTCAGCTGCAAACGATAACGCTAACGCCTCTTTTTTAATCTGGCTGTATCTACCTTCACTTACTGTCAGTGTTCTGGATGCGTATGCTACTGTTACTCTTCCCTCTTTACTCTTTTGCAAAAGTGTCGCTCCTAATCCATAGGTTGATGCATCTGCCTGTACTATTATTTTTTTACTCGGATCAAAGTACGCTAGAATCGGCGCTTTTTGTAGCAACTCTTTTAATTTACGAAATGCATTCTCTTGAGAATCTAACCACACAAACAGAACGCTATCTTTTAATAACTCATGCAAGGGACTTAAGAGTGCTGATTTATGGGGAATATATTTTCCCACAAAGTTCACCATTCCTAAAAATTGTAACAATGCAGTTTTATTATTAAGGACGGGAAATTTGTTTATAGCTTTTACCCTCTTTGGAGTGTATTCCTTTCTCTAATACTATATGTCCCAGAAATTCCAAACTAGGCTCCCCGATCGTACATTTTTCCAAGTTTAACGCAACTCCTTCTTTCCTGAATCTTTCTAGTACTTCTCTGAGTACCATATCATGTTTTTCCACAGAATCCGCATAGATCAGTAGGTCATCAACATGTATTGCAACGTTCGACATGTCATGAAACAAATCTGTAAACATTTTTGCAAAGTAATCTGGTGAACAATTTAATCCAAAGGGTAATCTTTTATACATGTATCTCCCGAATGGTGTGATAAATGTAGTTAATGCTTGACTCTCTTTGGCAAGCTTTATTTGGTGAAATCCTGCATTTGTATCTAATCGTGTAAATATTTTACTGTCTTTTAACTGCGCTAACGTAACTTCTACTTTTGGTATCGGATATATTGCCCGTTTTACGCTTTTGTTTAATACAGTATAATCACAGCATAACCTCACTTCTTGTTTATTAGCTTTAGGTACACAAACTATAGGACTACACCACGACGTTGGTGTATCTATCGGAACTACAACTTTAAGCCTGACTAACTTTTCTAATTCCTTTTTTAATTTTTTTATTAACGAAATGGGAACTACTCTCGGTGCGGCCTGTACGAACGGTTTTACGTCGTCTACAGTCTCTATCTCTAGTTCTCTTTTAAACTGTCCTAAACCTTTAAATAATTCTGGATATTCCTTTTCTATTTCTTTTTTTGTTAACGCGCTGTTCTGAAAAATTTTGTTTTTTTGTTCATTTGTATCAATTTTCCCAACAAATTTGACTATCCCGAACCTTTCTATTTCTTTCCGTCCTAAGATGTACGTCTTGAGCCCCTTTATAAGGTACTCTCTAACTTTTCTCATTTCTAACTTTGTTTTCAACGTTAAATTTAAGGAACCACGTACGCGAAGTTGTCTACCATCTGGCGCATAAATCTTTAAATTAGTTGTTTCTATCCTTTCTCTCATTTCTGTAGGAATTCTGTAGGAACCTCATTTACCGGCATGCACGTCACATCCGCACCCGTGTCAACTAGAAATTTTATATCTTTTTTTCCGAATTCCTTTATCTCCATTTCGATCGTTCTCACTAAATTCGAACTACTTACTTTGCTCACCATGTCTAAAAACGCTGTATCAGAACCGTCTTCTGAGTCTGACTCTTTACCTACATATTTTAATGCTTTATTTCTACACAATTTCTCCCAATGGCCCTGCTTGTGACATTTTCTGCACGTCGATTTCATTGCTGGACACTTCCTGATGTCCTGGTGTTTAGGAAGTCCACATCTATAGCATTTTTCTCCTTCCAATTTCTTAGTTTCGAAATTCTGCGTTTTCTTCGGCTGACCGTGTTTTCCTTTGAAGTTCTTCGACGTCTTAGTTATTTGGTTGATTGACAGCAACTCCTGTTTCTCCGCTCGCAGTACTTTCCCTTCTTTTTCTTGTAGTTCCGCTTGTCGTACCATCGTTATCGCGACATCTGTTGTTAAGTCCGGCTTTAGCTGTAACCTCTCCAAAACTTTCGAGTCTTTGACTCCGATGACTATTCTATCTCGTATCAATTGTTCCTTCAGGTCTCCGTAATTGCATTTTTCAGCAAGTGTATATAACGCCGTTATGAATGTGTCCATACTTTCCCCGTGTTGCTGTATTCTCGAATTAAACTTGTATCTTTTGAATACCACATTCTTCTTTGGAGAGAAATAACTGTCGAATTTCCTTAATACAGTCTCGTGTAATACCTCGCGCTGGTTTCTCTCGGGTATCATTTGCGTTAAAATTTCTTCTGATTGTTCGCCCATCGTGTAGCATAATATATCTACCTTTTCCTTGTCCGGTCTTCCTTCCAGGTTTGCAATGGAAATATAACGCTCGAACCTCTTCTTCCAAGTTTCCCATTGTTCCGGTTTTGTAAACTCGAACGATCCAGGGGGCCTTAATTGGATCGACTGATAATTTTGTATTACCGTCTCTTGTCCGTCTGGCATGTTGTTCTCTTCGTCGTCTCTTTCTTTCCGGAATCGCTACGTAATCTTTCTTGATCGCTTTAGTCTATAGTACGAATTCTGCCAAGCTATGATGATTTACTTCTGACACCATGTTTCGTTATGTCTTTATACGTTAAGAGGATTCGTAACTATAGTCAATAACTAAACACAGAATCCATTATGCTTTTATCAAGGTAGTTGCGTGAACGCACGTGGGTCTTCCTGACGCCATCTTGACTTGCCTCCTTGCTGCGCATGCCTCGTGCGCATTGCCTGACACGTAAAGGTTCGCTCACACAACAGTTATAGAGTTGAATTGTAACATTTGTGATAAATTAATATGGATTTCATTTGATCGTTAAAGCTGTAAAATAAAGTCAATGTATGATAAAATGACAAGGTCTGGGTATAAAAAATGTGATAAGAAACGATAGGCCACTGACATAAAATTGATCATAGGATATCATAAAGCTGCTTACTATCTGTTATTATAAGTTTACCGTAATTTACAAGAGTTTATATTTTTTTTACCTTATGTAAAAAAATTACATAGGTAACGATAAAGTTGAATTGTAATATTTAATACAGGTTACGATAGATTTCATTTGATCGTTAAAGTTGCAATAAATGTCAGTGTACAATAAAATCACATAAGATCTTTATGTGAAAAATGTGATAGGAAACGGTAGAGCCAGTGGTATGTTTTTTTAATTATCTTTTTTATGTATAAGTCACATAAGTTACGATAGACTTGTTTTACATTATTTTCGAGAAGTTTTATGATAAATATTGATCATAAATTCGTAGAAATAAATATACGATACATTTTCATAAAACATGTGTAAAAATTATGAAAGAAAACAATAAGTATGTTTAATATGAAATTTTTTATGTGTTATTAAAGAGTCGGCACTAGAAGAATGATTTAAACTTGCGTATGCTATAAATGGGATATATAATTATGATTGTATTGTAATGATTTCTTGTTCATTGGAAGTGATACATATGTTAGTACCACAAGATATGTAGTATTTTACATTAATTTTTATAGAAATTTTCTAATTATGATTGAATTTCATTAGAAGTCCAACTACTTTATATTATTGATTTACAAAAGATATAGTTTTGTGAATTCACGCATAAAATTTTATTACTTCCATTTGTAAATTTTATTATTAAATTACATCAATATTAGTGTATATCATAGAAAATGGATACCTTGGCTATATGTTAAATCTCATTAATTTGCACACACTACACGAAAACCATAAAATATTTTTCGCGGGTTCGCGCCCTTTTTGCCGGGCCGGCAGCCGCGTTATAAGAGCGAGACCGAGATCTCCGGGAGAGGATTCAAGGCCATCGACGGCGGAAAGGACTTGGAGTACAGACGACCTGGCGCGGGAGCTAAGGGGGCACGCACCGGGCACGCGGCGATCAGGTGACGGAGCGCGCACACGCGGAGCGCGTGCGCAAGGATACGAGAGCCGCCAGGGGCGCGGCCGGGAAGGCTGGCGCAGGAGCTGAGGCCCGCGAAGAGCGATACGGCCTGCGATTTTCCCAGGGCCCGGGGCCATCTCCGAGAGCTGCCGGATCGAGATAGCACACTCGCCCCGGGTGTAAGGGCGAAGAACGCGCCTACCCGATGCCACGCCGCCACATCCCGGAAATAGGGCGACCTCGCGAGGGCGCGAGGCGCCCACACGAAGAGTTCGCCTAATTACGCCCGTGCCACGGCAGGACCCCCGCGGCGCCGTGATTGGTCGCGACCGTCTGCGCCGCTACGTTGCGCACCCTCGGGCTGGGGGTGCGGGCATCGATCGCGTATCGAACGCGATCTACGCCGCTTTTGCGTGCGACTCTTGAGAGCGAGCGTCGCGAGCGATCTAGCGAGCGAGCGCGATTTCCAGAGCGAGAGAGAAGGACGAGCGGCTGTCGGCCCGGAGAAATCCGCCAGGACGACGTGGAGATCGTGCCGGTAAGGTGATCCTCTGTTTCTGAGTGTGTAAAGCCACGGGCGGATCGAGAATCTCGCTCGCGCTCTGCGGATGGAAAAGCCATTTTTGTGTTAAAATTTCGTCGCGTGCGCCCCTTTGGCGACGCGTGTTTCGTGGCTTTTCTTTGGTTTGGTGTGTCGGCGTCCGTCCTCAAGTGCGAGGGTTCTTATCGAATCTTGCCGTGGGCTATCGGAAGTGCCGCGTACCGCGTATCGAGCCACCCGGAGATCGTCGCCGCGAGTGAGCCGCAAAGCCCTCGCGCACGAGTGCGCGAGCGTTAACGTAAGTGCGCGAGTACTCGAATCGCGAGTACCCCTCGTCGTATTAACTTGTGATATTCCGTCGCGTATCGGCGTAAGTAATTTTCTATCTGTTTTTCGTCCCCGTAGGCGTGCCCGGCGTGCAAGCTTATGATTATCGGTTATGCTTGTTGTCGTTAGACCTTGGTACTCGCGTCGTACCGAGCCACGTTCGTCATTGTACCATCGCGCCGTCTAGTTTCGATTGCGTTCTGATCTACCGGCCGAATTTCATGACCAGTTTCTTTTCTTTTTGTTACGCCGGAACTGATCGTGCCGCAGGATTACCTGCGTTTAATAACGCCAAACCAGTCTTTTATTTTCCGTTATTCTTTTTTGATATTACCGAACTGTATAATATTTTCCGTTGTTTCGTACCGCCTTGCTACGCGGTATTATTATTATTCTCTAATCTGAAGTACGAATTCTTTCGCTCGGCCCGCACCATCCTACCGTCGCCTAATTCGCCCTTAGTTCCACCCTGCCCCTCTGCCGTTAGGTAGAGCCGGCCGGCCCTCGTGCGATCGACCCTGGGGAGTGGCGTCGTGGATTGTAAAGTATCGTCGCGCATAAGGACATTTCTCGTGCTATCGCGTAAACGTTGCGTTTCGTGAGTGACGTGCCATCGAGCACGTCTAGCGCCCAACCTTCGCGTCGCTACTCCGTGTCGGTCGCCGGAAGGACAGACTCAAGAGGGTTATCACCTTCCCTCTCGAAATCATACACGATTTCTTTCCTCCTGTTTTGATCCGTGCTCGCGCGAACCACGAACCTCCGCGGAGCACGTGACAATATATATATACATATAACTTGTATAGTCCCATACACACAAATAATTATTATACACAGTGTTTATATAATTATGTGTGCGTTTATATCTTTATTTGGTATACATAATATGCATTATATACATGTGTTATATATCCGAAATTGGATATCCCAGATCCCAGTATGTAATGTATGTACTGGAAGAATATTGTTCACGCTTAATACCGTGTCGGCAGATTGATAAATCTTTTTGTAAGACCGATTGTTGCGAGAGGGTAGGGCTGTCATCTGTCCGGATTTTCCCGGATTTGTCCTAATTTTGAAGGCGCCCGGAGGCGTCCGGGCGGGTTTTTTTAAGCGGTCCAGGTTTTTTATGATTTTTCATTATACTTGTATTATTAAATAACAGCTGCGCAAATGCGTTGTCGTAAATGTCGTAATTGAAATTCTACCTCCCGACTTTTCCATAAGTGCGAAAGAATGATTGGCTATTGCACCATGCGTAGCGCACTAACGCGTCCTGTGTAAACAGGCCATAGACATAGTATACCTAGAGTCTTCGCAGTTATTAGAGGAGGGCGCTGGGCGCTGAGCGCTGGGTAGAGAGCCTCTAATCCACTGAAATATAATAATACTGGAACGCGCACGGCCCATGCCGCCTTTGTTAAGAAGAGATCCGAGAAAGAGCATTCAAAGTGGAATCTTTATCCTTTTCCAAGCTATACTGCGCATGTGCAATAGACGGTAGTGGGGCTCGTACAGTCTCGTTCTAAAGTTGAATACAATGCGTGAAGCTGGGTGTGCCGTATAAAACTTTTGGCCAGATTGTACTAGAAAGAGACACAGATACCACTTAGGAGCAATTCTTTGTCGGATCACGATACTAGTGCCCGTGCGCGTTCCAGTATTATTATATTTCAGTGCTCTAATCAGAGTGACGCCGTAAGAGAAGTGACGCCATTTTTTCTCCAAATCCCGCGAGAGAGAAAGAAAGATATATATCTTTGTCTATCCAGTGCTGCTGTGAGCTGTCAGCTGTAGGGCTAGGTATTGCACAAGATAAATTGTTCCCACAGATCATATTCTTGATTCTCATAATTTGCGTTTAAATTTAAAAAATTTGCTACAATACGTTTAAAGTATAAAAATAAGCGTATAATTTTATTACCAAATCGCAAATATTATAACAGTAAAACTATGGCAACGCATTACTCTATTTGTTCGCGAGCGGACTTACCGCGGGGAACACAAAGTGGGAAGCGTCGTGAGCGCGAGTCCGAAGAAAAAAACGGAAGATGTAACGTTTAATACTAACACGTTTATTGCACAATAAAGTATAACTATTTACAGCCCGGAGTATTATGAATTAATTTTGAGGCGAATTAACTCACTCTTCGACTGAAGAGGAAGTTAGCGATTTATCGAATCCGCGACGGCGGATCGACGATAACTTGCGCGAGACAAGGCCCTCGATAAAGGCGTATCTAGCGACCGAGAAAACCAGCGTGACCGTACGCGAGACTATGTGGCGGCAAAGTGAGTGCGGGCGATTCCCGCTTTCCAACGTAGGCCGAGCTCTCCCTCTCGAAGACTCGAATTTGTGGGGTGATCGAAGGGCGCTTCCTGTTTGTTCGAGTTGTTTGCTCGAGTTGTTTGTTCGAGCCTTCGAGAAGGAATTCAGTGGAATTTTTAACGCGGCTGATTGTTTTTCTGCAATCAGCCGCTTTTCGCAACGGGGGCAGCGCTATTGGTCACGCGGAGCGTAAGCGTCGACCGAGGGCTGACGCACCGCCGTGGCCGCGGTCCGATCACGTGAAAGACACATGCTCGAGCCCGTCCCGGAGCGGCGCGTAACCTCCAAACGTCCCGCGCGCCCGCGGTCGACTCCCGAACACTATTAAATAAAATTATTTTATATTTGCGGTTTATTTTTTATTATATATTAAATGTTATATAATTTTATATTTACGGTTTATTTTTTATTATCATATTTAAAATAAATTTTGTTTTATTTATCAATGAATAACATTATTTTGTAACAAATAATGTGCAATGAATAATATTATTTTGTAAAAAATGTGCACTGATTGGCAATAAATAACATTATTTTGCAATTACTAGATTTATTAATTATTATTTTTTAATTCGTTACAATTTTTCGGAGCATTTTTAAATATAAATATAAAATTTAGAAAATAATTTGTTTAAAAAACTGCGAGAATGGAGAAAACATGGCGGACCAATCAAAAGTGGCAGCCGTATGGCGCCACTCTGATTAAAGACTCTCTAGGCGCTAGATAGGGGGTTCATATATATATATGACATATATATACGAGATCTGTTCAAAAAGTATCGCGAATTTTGTGTTTTTTCAAAAATTATTTATTTATTCATGACTATCTATTTTGTCCCCTTCAAAGTAATCCCCATCAGATATTATATACTTGTGCCAACGTTTTTTCCAATCCTCGAGGCACTTCAAAAAATCATTTTTTGTGACCTTGTTCAGCTCCTCCTTCGATGCCGTCTTTATCTCCTTAATCGTAGCGTAGCGTCGTCCTTTCATGGGCCTCTTCAGTTTCGGGAACAAGAAAAAGTCACAGGGGCCAGATCTGGGGAATACGGTGACTGCGACATCATTAGTGTGTTGTTTTTGGCCAAAAATTCGCGCACAATTTTGGTACGATTTTCGCGGCGACCCGTCTCATGTCCAAATCATTGGTAAAATTCGAATGGCACAAGCCAATCGATATGTTTAGGTCCTCAGCAACTTCTCTAACGGTGATTCGACGATTGGCCAATACTATTTTCTTCACTTCATCAATGTTTTCGTCTGTTGTTGACGTGCTCGGGCGTCTAGCACGCTCTTCGTCATTCACATCTTTTCGGCCCTCTAAAAACATTTTGTACCACCGATAAACGTTGTTTCGATCCAAGGTAGCTTCACCATATGCCACAGTCAACATTCGGAATGCGTCCGCGCACTTAATTTTGTTTTTCACACAAAATTTTATACAGATTCTTTGATCCATTTTTTGGAATAGGCAAAAATCGAAGACGAGTCAAAACACGTGCAAGCAAAGCAGCTGTCAAAAATTAATTGAACATTCAAAATGGCCGAACTTGTCGGCATAAGTGAGAGACATGAGTACCAACATAATGCCACAAAAAAATCGAAAATCGAATATACGTAACCCGCGGAAATTCAAAATTCGCGATACTTTTTGAACCGACCTCGCATATATATAGAGACCGAGCATTCTGTCCACAGCATGAAGCCGAAAATTGGCAGAATACGACTGAGAGAGATAGCATTTGCGGGAAATGCTGTCTCATTTTATCTTACAGTAAGATTGGTAAGATGGCCGATGTCAACAGCTGTCAATTGACACCAGCGTCATCTTGCAGTAAGATAAAAGAGAGAGCATTCCCCTCAAATCGCACTATCTCTCTCAGTCGTATTTTGCCAACTTCCAGCTTCACCCCCTCCACAGCAAAAGCATAAGAATGCTTGGTCTATTATACAGTGGCGTGCAGAATTTTCCGGCCAGTGACATTTTGTACTCTAATTTATTTTAAAAAACCCTAATAAAATTTTAATTATTACCAGGTGCGAGTATAAGATATAGGTAACAAAATAATAAAGTGGAAGAATATTGTTTATGTTCATGAAAATATTTATCGTTGTAATTGTCATATTTACATGTGCAAAAGTTTCCGGCCACTTAATATATTTGACCCATAGTAGGACTCGAGTGGTTTGTTTATATATAATATCGCGTTCAATGAATACACTTAGTTCGTAGGAAGTCGTGGAAGCATAAACATGGCTCGGCATACGCAAGTACAAATTCGAGAGAGAGTAATTCAATTTTCTGAAAATGGAAAGTCTTCTCGTGAGATTGCTTTATTATTATCTATAGGAAAATCAACCGTGAATGATATTATTGCTAAGTATCGTGCTGGATATGATTTGGAAGATCGCCCGCGTATTGGAAGATTACGGGTCATTAAACGCAAATCAACTGCAGATGTAAGGAAAACTGCTGCCGAAATTGCACGCGAGCTACAGGATGAAAATCTTGCCGATGTTAGTCGTAGCAC
>NW_012026816.1:4618055-4618893 GCF_000956235.1 Wasmannia auropunctata
GAGGAGTGTGTAACACTTGTGCATCTGTCCCCTTCCAATAATCTTTACCATTGCTGTGGGCAACAGATGGTGTACAGGATTCTTTGTCATAGCGTGTGCAGATATGATCTCCTTTGTTTCGCTGCTACCGACTTGTGTCTTGACTGCTTGCTTGTCGTTCTCATCTTTTTTCTCACCGCGTTCGATCCTTTCCAAATGTAGGAGGGTATTGTGCGACTTGCTACATTTTTTACATTTTTGAGATCTGCAATTTGTTGCGATATGGCCTAATCTTAAATAATTCAGACATGCCTTTCCCTTCTTTACTTGTTCTATTCGCGCAGCTACAGGCAAATCTAGAAAGGTTTTGCAAGCGTATAATGCATGCGCTTCTTCGCATAAAATGCAATTTTCCTTTGTTACTGTGGCATGTACGAGTGTCGACGTACTGCCTTTCTGCTTGTTTGGCAACCGAGTATGCTGTGCTTCGCTCGTCGATTTTGTGTGTCTGCTTATCTTTTTCAGCAATTGGCATCGCTTCTCGAGAAAATCCATCAATTTTGTCATATCCGGTAACTCTTGACAATCCACAATTTCTTTCTCCCACTCTTTCTTGGAAGAAGTATCAAGTTTATCCGATACCAAGTATATCAACAAGCTATCCCATGTATCTACTGGCTGATTCAATGCTGTCAGTGCGCGCATGTGACCTCGTATGGCATCCACTAACTTTCTCAAAGCTTCATAACCTTCCTTTGATAATTTTGGATAATCAATTATCTCTCCTATGTGCTTGTGAATCATTAGATTTTTGTTTTGATACCTCTTAATCAGTAGATTCCATGCTGATTCGTAATTC
>NW_012026816.1:4618943-4620154 GCF_000956235.1 Wasmannia auropunctata
ATTGAAAAAATAGCGACGCTTGAAAAAAAGTACACTTCGATTTTTAATAAAAAATTTTTAATTTTTACGGTCCAGAAAAATAGTAATTTTAAAGATATCAAAAAGTTTGTAGGTCAAACGATAGCCTAATATGTACACTATAAATGTGCAAAAGTACAAGTCGATCGGCCCAGTAGTTTGTAAGAAAAATACACGCCCGATTTGAAAAATGTCTTTTCGAGAAAAACGCGTTTAAAGTTTCTCATGCGTTTACAAGATGGATAATGAGTAATTTCAGTAACTTACTCCAAATAGTGCTATATATAGCTGAGAAAGGTATCCTGTACGGCCCTGGTATAACTAACTTCTTAGTTAGTTATACCAGGGCCGTACAGGATATCTTTCTCAGCTATATATAGCACTATTTGGCTACGTAAAGAAATACTACCTGACACGCAAAAAATCTGTCTACTGCATAGAAATCACGGGCGACGAACCGCATGGACGCGCGCGGGGGCTACGTCTTTAAATCTCTATAGCTCGGTCAATTTGACGAATTTCATCTTAATATTTTAGACACATTTTCAAGACCTTAAACTATAAGAATATGTGAAAAGAAAAAAATCGATTTTTTTGACCGATCACACTAGAATACCCCCTAAAGCCATTCTAGCAATGTTTCCATCACTTCTTAGACAAACCGATTGTTATTTCTTTTGAGGATCCAAACAATTATGATTTTTCAAAGTTTATTCAGGTGTGCTTTAAAAGCCAAAATCGACACTTTTTAACATCCTTCTTTATCTAATTGTATCTAAATTTACTAAAGTAAGATTTCTTCGGTTCCAGATGACATAAAATGGATCAAATTTACACTGTGTATTAATTAAAAGATTCGAGTTAAGGATACGAGAATTAAGTTCATATAAACTTACATATATGTTCAAAAGTACTTTGTTAAAAAATTATAGGCTTAATCAAAAATTCATGATCAGAATTATTAAATTCTTATAACTCGTTAGACGGAATTGCTGTTTAAAAAACAAATGACTTTTAAGAGGATGCTGAAAGGTCGGAAAAATTTGCACGAGGTCAATAAAACAATCTGTTTAAATTCAATAGTATTTCTAAATGAACTTCTTACAATATCTCCTGTCTCACTCATATACGTGCATTGTCCTTACCTAACTTATTGAAGTGCTATCTCTTGCAAAATCCGGTACTTACTGCTA
>NW_012026816.1:4620204-4621885 GCF_000956235.1 Wasmannia auropunctata
CAATGGCATTCATTGCAAAAAATGCAATAAATGAATTTTATTATCTTCCTTCAATTTTACAATGCGCATTTTGTGGAAAAAGGCCAGAGAATTTTATATCAAAGTAGGAAAATTTGAATCTCAAGAAAACAACAATTAATGTATATATTTTATATATATATATATATATATATATATATATAATATAAGAAAATTGAATTACTCTCTCTCGAATTTGTACTTGCGTATGCCGAGCCATGTTTATGCTTCCACGACTTCCTACGAACTAAGTGTATTCATTGAACGGGATATTATGTGTACCTAAACAAACCACCTACTATGGGTCAAATATATTAAGTAGCCAGAAACTTTTGCACATGTAAATATGACAATTACAACGATAAATATTTTCATGAACATAAACAATATTCTTCCACTTTATTATTTTGTTACCTATATTTTATACTCGCACCTGGTAATAATTAAAATTTTATTAGGGTTTTTTAAAAATAAATTAGAGTACAAAATGTCACTTGACGGAAACTTTTGCACGCCACTGTATATGTCGTTGGTTCAAACTTCCATTGAAAAGAGAGGGGACAATTATCAGCGCCATCATGATCTGGACCCGGAAATGGCGAACTAAAATAGGTTACGTGACAAGGAGTAGGGAGCTGCCGCTGTATTCAAATCTATGTACACATATGTATGCAAATATAAATATTCTAACAATAAGTCATTAATCTTTGAACCGTTAATTTATATTATTTGCATTATTTAAGATTGCAAATAATATTTTTATTTCTCTGTAAAATATTTTCTTATACACTATCTTTTTATGCAATCTTAAATAATGCAAATAATATAAATTAACTGTTCAGAAACTAATGACTTAGAATATTGCAAAAATATTTTATTCTTCGTCTTAAACAATGCAATTTTAAGTAATGTAAATAAGTAAACGCTCTTAAGCTTATGATATCTTAATGCACATTTTACAATTAATTCTAATATAATTATAAAGGTAATATTTTTAAAAAATTTTATTTCTTGTATTAAGATTTATTTATTGTACGTAATATGTATATTTTCTACAACTTTCTAATTATAAATCGAATTTGCTATTTTCGCGTACAGTTTTATTCGCTTATACTAACAACAGGCTTAATAATATTATTTTGTAACTACATTATTATTTAATAATTATATTTATTTTTATCTATTTTCTTGTTTTGCAGTGCAGTGCATTTTCCCGTTTCACTTGGCAGACTGCGAACTGTCAGATATACAAATATTAAATATCCGGTGTGGTTAAAAATGCAATGCATAGCATTTACATGCTCCACGCAATGCACACGCTCATTTAAACATAATAATAACATGATATAATGAAAAATATATATATACAGATAATGAGCACATGTAGAGATGTAAAAAAAAACGTTTTTTTTCTAAATATAATAGGAAAAAAACATTAGAAAAAAAACGTTTTATTTTATTTAAAAAATACAAATTTCATTTTTTTTTTAATTCTGACTAATTAATTGTAAATAGCACGATTAATTAATTGTTAATAGTAATTATTAATTTTAATGTGATCTACATTTAACTTTTACAAAAGGAGAAAATTTTTAATTCTATTTCTATAAACAGCTTTTTTTAAGTAGAATTTATTATTCATTAAAGTCCTTGCTTCAAAATA
>NW_012026816.1:4621905-4622997 GCF_000956235.1 Wasmannia auropunctata
GTGAGATTGCTTCATTATTATTGATAGGAAAATCAACCGTGAATGATATTATTGCTAAGTATCGTGCTGGATATGATTTGGAAGATCGCCCGCGTATTGGAAGATTACGGGTCATTAAACGCAAATCAACTGCAGATGTAAGGAAAACTGCTGCCGAAATTGCACGCGAGCTACAGGATGAAAATCTTGCCGATGTTAGTCGTAGCACTGTGACACGAAGACTACATGATGTAGGACTTTTTGGCCGTATAGGTATTAGAAAACCGCTAATTAGTAAAAAAAATAAGAAGGCCCAATTACAGTTTGCCAAGAATCACGCTTCCTCCACCGTGCTTTACAGTAGGAATTTGGTACCGAACGTCATTTCTGGTACCCTTAGAACGTCGTACATGTTGTCTGCCATCGCTTCCAAAAAGATTAAATTTAGATTCGTCTGAGAAAGCTACTTTTTTCCAATCTTCGACTATCCAATTTTTGTGATTCTTGGCAAACTGTAATCGGGCCTTCTTATTTTTTTTACTGATTAGCGGTTTTCTAATACCAATACGGCAAAAAAGTCCTACATCATGTAGTCTTCGTGTCACAGTGCTACGACTAACATCGGCAAGATTTTCATCCTGTAGCTCGCGTGCAATTTCGGCAGCAGTTTTCCTTACATCTGCAGTTGATTTGCGTTTAATGACCTGTGGTCTTCCAATACGCGAACGATCTTCCAAATCATATTTAGTACGATACTTAGCAATAATATCATTCACGGTTGATTTTCCTATAGAGAATAATGAAGCAATTTCACGAAAAGACTTTCCATTTTCAGAAAATTGAATTACTCTCTCTCGAATTTGTACTTGCGTATGCCGAGCTATGTTTATGCTTCTACGACTTCCTACGAACTAAGTGTATTCATTGAACGCGATATTATATGTAAACAAACCACTCGAGTCCTACTATGGGTCAAATATATTAAGTGGCCGGAAACTTTTGCACATGTAAATCTGACAATTACTACGATAAATATTTTCATGAACATAAACAATATTCTTCCACTTTATTATTTTGTTACCTATATTTTATACTCGCACCTGGTAATAATTA
>NW_012026816.1:4623017-4625852 GCF_000956235.1 Wasmannia auropunctata
ATCTACATTTAACTTTTACAAAAGGAGAAAATTTTTAATTCTATTTCTATAAACAGCTTTTTTTAAGTAGAATTTATTATTCATTAAAGTCCTTGCTTCAAAATATATTTCAGAATCAATATATTGGCTTTCTTGTTCTGCGTAAAGATAATTAACGTAATGCGGTAATCAACATTTACTATCTGTAAAATAAAAAATCATAAAAAATTTATTTATATTAAGCAAAATATAGAAAATAAATAAAAAAAGATATCTAAAAAAAACATTTTGCGAAAAAAATGAAGCTTATGCTTTTTTTCTTAAAAAAAAAACGTATTTTATGAAAAAAAAAAAAATTTGGTTTTTTTCTATTTACATGTCTAAGCACATAACACATACGCACGTAAGTATACACGCTCGCACGCTCTTCAAGTAGATGATTTGTCAACGTAGAGAAATACTACTGTTCGCTTATCGGCTCGCCCGCACCAAAAATGCGGGTTGGAGTTCTTCAGCGTAAAGAAGTAGCCGGAAGTAGAGGATCGGAATAGCATTCACAAGCGCGGATTAATTCTAAAGCACTCGAATTTGCACCAATATTTTAATACAACTAACACAGATTTTACAAAGGTCATGCAAAGCTGCATGTAAAGTCGTATAAAAGGTCACAAAGCGTAATAGCGAGAGATAGCAGCGAAAAGAATCGCGGGCAAAGGCGTGGGACCTGTACAGGTGTACGGTGCCATAGTTCGCGCAAGACAGAACGCGATCATTACGTCACATTTCTGAGGGGTCTCTCTCCCCCATCCCTCTCCCCCGTCCCCGGCACCCCCGCTGCTCGATCCGCCTAACGTGGTGTCGGACCCGGAAGAGATTTCGCCCGTCGGGCGCTCACGCCAGTGCGTAGTCGCGCAAACTACCTTTAACTTATTAACTAAACTATACAATCCCCCATAATCATTTTTTAAAGCAAAATTGTGTAATTGAACTTATAACAATATAACATTTTAATTATAAAGTTAACTTTGTGATTGACGTACAATTTGGTATACAGCATCTTTGTATCATCTTGATTCTCTCTCTCTCTCTCTCTCTCTCTCTCTCTCTCTCGGTGAGTACACTACAGTCGTGTTTCTTTGCTGCTCTGTCTTTTGTGCTATTTTCTGCCGATCGCTGCCCTGAGGGGCATTCTTTTTTACAGATATTTTGTCAAAGCTATCTGTTATGTAAGTGGACTGTATCTAAATTTGCTTGGGATGCAAGAAAAATACGTGGATGCGATTTACTTTATACACTGCTTGAGCGATTTATTACCACGTTACATGCGTGCGTACTCTAGCCATGATGGCAACTCAACTACTACTTTATTACGCGCGACCAATGAGAATCGAGATATCACGCGCGAGATTTGGCGTATTCAAAATGATGCAGAAGCTCAAACATACTCCCCGTCTTGGAAAACTAAAGTCTTACAATATAAGAACAAAAAAAAAGAAATTAAATAATAAGCACATTGAAAGTATTAAACCGTATACAATACATTGAGTTTGTGAATAACAGATTGAGACTGATGCTATGTGAGCTAACTAATAATTAAACGATTACATGTGAACAAATATAAAATAGAACACTGAGCAAACATTAATGACATTAATAAATCGTAGATTGCACCACGCTTTGGTTAAGTGTTCCGCTGTCCATTGGCACTGCTTCCATAGGCAATGGACAGAGTTTGACTGTGGCTCGACGAATGAGTCCTTTGGCGGTTCGTACTGTGGCAGCTCGAGCTATGTTGTCGACTCCAAGATGTAGCTCGGTAACCCTTCCGAGCTGCCAGTGTAGTGGAGGCGAATTGTCTTCCTTCACCAGCACCAAGTCGTCCCTCTTAAGCGTACCTTGATTAGACTTCCACTTCGTGCGGCATTGCAGTTCAGAGATGAATTCCTTGGACCAGCGTTTCCAGAAGTTCTGCTGGATTTGCTGAATTCGTTGATAACGGGAAAGTCTCGTTTCGTTAACGTCTGTTAGGTCTGGGCTGGGCACAGCTGTGAGAGTGCGCCCAGTGATGAAATGAGCGGGCGTGAGTGGTTGTAAGTCCAATGGGTGTGACGATAGAGGAGAAAGAGGCCGGGAGTTTAATACGGCTTCGATCTGCACTAGCAAGCTGTAGAGTTCCTCAAAGGTCAACAGTGCGTTTCCCACAACACGTCTCAAATGATGCTTTGTGGATTTTATGCCCGATTCCCAAATACCTCCGAAATGAGGAGAGTATGCGGGAATGAAGCTCCAATTGATTTGCTCAGAGACCAGACGCTCTTGCAAGTTGTTTCCATTCTCTGTGAAGAATTCTCCCAGACGCTTCAGTTCTGAGTTGGCCCCAACGAAGTTTGTACCGTTGTCGGATGAAATTTTCGCGGGCTTTCCTCGACGAGAGACGAATCTGCGTAAAGCCAAAATAAAATTTTCCGTTGTCAAGTCCGAGACCAATTCCAAATGAACGGCCTTGGTAGAGAGACAAATGAATAGGCAAACGTATGACTTGTAAGTTTTACATCCTCTCCCCTTACGATCCTTTACGACAAATGGTCCTGCGTAGTCTGTGCCCACATGGTAAAAGACAGGAGACGGAGAAACACGATCAGATGGCAAATCTGCCATTTGTGGCTGAATTCCCTTGGGTTTGTTCAGTTTATTGCGAAAACATCTGATACATCGATGCACGACCTGACGAGCCAAACTTCTACCGGCGACCGGCCAGTACCTTTCTCTGATATGCGCTAGTAATGTTTGAGGGCCGACGTGTAGCAGTCTCTTGTGTTCTCTTTCGAAGATAAGTTTAGTGAGATGATGCTTGGA
>NW_012026816.1:4625902-4626798 GCF_000956235.1 Wasmannia auropunctata
TTTTTCGTGGTAACACTTTTATTTGCGCGTATGTCACCCATTTCGAATTCGCCGTTAAACATGGTGTTTACTTTAATACTGTTATGTCTTTGAACAACATCTCGCACACGATCGAGTACAATTTCTTCAGCATCTATGAGAAACTGACGAGGGTCGGTGTGTCTAGAATTTATAACGGCACCGGTCAATATACGGCTTTTGAAAGCCGTATCTATCTCACGCCACCTGAGTCCTGCGTTAAATCCCGCACCCACATGCACGAATCGTCCACGCACTCTGTCCTTTAAACTTTCGAGCCGCGCGATACGATGGATCACTGATAGTCCTGCACCAATCGATAATCGTGGGCGTTTAATTCGGCTTTGTTCGTCTAACGACTCGATGAACTCGTCGCAACGCTGTTCCCACGTGATAAAGTCTTCACGCGATTTCAGCCGGGTGGCTTGCTCCTCCAGATCGCGTTCTCTTTGCTCCATATTTTTTCACAGTAAAATCACACGCGCACACTGAAAAATATAGTTTTTGCACTTTCTATATATCTTTCACAGTTCAATTATCGCAAATAGGGCACATATCAGATGGCAGGATTTGATATAATGCGCGCTCACAATTACTACACCAAGAACCATTGAGCAATGCATAAAGATCGGTGTTGTGCTTTCGGTAGATATGGAGATCAATAAATAGTCCGCGCATTTCTCCAACGCACCCGGTGCAATATTTTTGATCTGAATCTGCCTCTTGATAATAAAATTTGATGCGGCACATTTCCTTCCCAGGAGTCACTGCATTATCGGCTTGAGCTTGGGTTAGCGCCTGATGTTCTTCATCTTCCACTTCCGAGCCACTCTTATAACCGAGATCACCTATAGGCTGAATAAAATCTTCGTCTTGTA
>NW_012026816.1:4626848-4629718 GCF_000956235.1 Wasmannia auropunctata
TGTGTATAAGAGACAGCAGGTAAGTATTGTTATGAACAAAATTTAATAAATTATCTTAATAATATATGCGAATATATATACATCGAGCTGCTTTGTTTGCTGAACGCAACTATATTATCAATCGCAATGCAGATCGCAATCTATAATGTGATTGGACAGTCCTCAATCTCAATCGTAATCTCACTCTTAAAGCCTGTATCAGATTAAAGATTGAGATTAAGATTGAATTGGGATTTAACTAATTAGAAGAAAGAAAACCAATCTCAAATTTTGTGAACTTTGTTTTGTTTGGTCAAATTTCATTCCAATCTCAATCTCAATCTTTAGTCTGATACGGGCTTAAGAGCATACTGAAAAGTCGGAAAAATTGCACGAGATCGATAAAACAGATTCTTCAATGTCAATGGTATCTCTAAGAATTTCTTACAATATCTCGTGTCTTATTCAAACACGTGCATTGTCCTTATTTAACTTATTGAAACGCCATCTCTTATAAAACTCGACACTTACTGCTAGACGCAATTTTTGCTCTTTACCATTCTGTATTTTAGCTAAATGTACGAATTACCGTAAATTACACTTTAGTGGATATCTTTTTTTCTACGCTTTCAATCGTAGCTCAAAAGGCTTTGTATTATTCGTTCATGTAATCTATGGTGTGAGACAACGTAAGCATTTTGTACATATAAGCTAGAGAACTTTTACACTAATGAAATTTTTATGTCAGGTAATAGCTGTTTTTCCATTTTTTTTCAATTTTACTACAAATTCATCCATCTCACACTACAATTTTATGTCTATTTCAATCCTGTGAAAAGATTTTCAATTCCGTTCAATCAATTCGGAGAAATTTACTCACTGTAATGTGTCGGTAATTCCGACCTTTCAGCATTCTCTTTCTAGATAACCAAATGTAATTAATTATATCGAGCAAACTAATGCATTACATGAATTGTTGCATATTTGCCATACATTTGCTAACATAAAAAAAGAACACATTACGAATGCAACAATATAATTGCTTATATACGTATAATCAGTCAATAAAATTTCAAGAACAAACGGTCAGCAATAGTGGTATATATACATTATGTTGTCGGCAACATATCAGCAACATGTCAGCAATAATGATTAAAGATTCTGTCTTGAGCATTATGATGAAAACATGTCGGCAACAAAACATATATGTTATGATTTCCATTCGTTGTTGCGTACATGGTGGAAGTATCAAAGGTATGCAAAGTACTCGTACTTTCTACGAATTTCATACAGTTCTGCGCAGATTCCAGATGCGGCCATATTGGGGTCACATGATCAGAGCATACGATCAGATGAAAAAGGTTTTTAAATTGGATATTCTTAATTCGAATCTGACATACGTCTGTATTGTTGAATATAAAATGACATGTTCAATAAAATCATGTAATAATTCGCGAAAAAAATAAAAAAACGTTCAATTTTTTAGATTTCCAAAAATCAAGAATTTTTATTAATTTGGAAAAAAGCATGTCAAAAAGAAAATACGTTAATGTTAAAAATGGTACGTATAAAATAAAATACATCCTCACTTGTAAAAATAGAATTATGCACTTCTTTATGCGTTAAAAATGATGCATTATATTGTATATACATATATAGGACGCATCTGTTCTGCTCATTTTGAGCAGCAGCATATAAAGAACCCTCATGGATGGAACCATTTTTAAGCGACTATTCATTACCAAAAAAATTAATTTAATGCAGTCCCCATATTAAACTTAAATTTACCAACCGAAAATGTATAAGAAGCATCTTCTTCTATTAAAAGTATATAATATTCTTCAATAATATATAGCAATATTATAAAAAATAAATTATATTATATAAATTATAAATAATCTTCTATTAAAAGTGTATAATATTCTTCAATAATATATAGCAATATTATAAAAAATAAATTATATTATACATAAAATACACATTATAGAGCAAATTGAAATTGAAAAGAGAGAAGAAAGAGCGATTGGATCAAATAATAGATGCCAAATCATTGTTGGTAGAGGTTTATTTAAAAAGTGGAAACAACCGGTATATTATCAATTCGATCAGGATATGACGAAGGAAATTATTCTGAATGTAATTGCAGATTTACATTACAATAGTTATACGGTTGTTGCTATAACATGCAATTTAGGACGCAAAAATCGGGCATTTTTAAAAGAGCTTGAAATTGATCCTCTCGCAGATGGAGAAAAAACTTATTTCAAACATCCATGTGATTCAGCAAAAAAATACGAGTACATGTATTTGCCAATGTACTGCATCTGATAAAATTATTAAGAAATCATCTATTGGATTCTGGTTTGCATATAAATGACCAGTTTATTGATAAATCTTTCTTAGATAGGTAGATTATTAGAAATCAATGTAAATGATTTAAAAATAGCTCATAAATTGTTACGATTGCATCTAGATGTAACAGTATCTCAAAGACAAAATGTCAAATTAGCCACACAGCTATTTTCAAATACTAATGCTGCTGCAATTGAATGGTGTGATCTTCAAGGTTTTATGAGCGATTGCTTAACTGGCGCGAAACTGCACATTTTTTTAGTCTATTTAATAAATGGTTCGATCTTTTTAATAGTATTAGCAAGTATAGTAATCATAAAGAACTTCTTGCCTATGATGTAAATTTACAAAAACAAAACACTATATTAAACGAAGTAACAAATGTTATAAAAAATATGAGAGTAGGTAAACATAAGAGTTTACTTGTGTTTCAAAAAAGGATTATATTATCAAATATTTAGTTAGTACATTTATACATGAAGACATCACAAATAAAAATTCAGGCATTATATACATATATACAGGATGTCTCGTATTCA
>NW_012026816.1:4629768-4633378 GCF_000956235.1 Wasmannia auropunctata
TTTTGTATAAGTTGGGAAATGGCATTTGAAATAAAGGAATTAAAAATAAATACTTGCCATATCTACAATCAAGAAACGTTTACATTTTTCTAAAAATCAAAAAGATCGATACTATAAAAAAAAGTCTATATAAAGTCATTCTTTAGTCATTTGAAATCTAGATTTTAATCATGATGTAAAAAATGACGTAAATTCGGTCAATTTGACGTCAAATTGATATTATTTTGACTTTTCTGTTCTCCTTGGGTTATTACGCGCGACCAATGAGAATCGAGATATCACGCGCGAGATTTGGCGTATTCAAAATGATGCAGAGGCTCAAACACTATCTTTTTTGACTTCTGACTCATGAGGCAGGTCATATCGTTGGGCTGCTGTGGATTCTGTCACCTTTTTGATTTGTCTTCTCGGATTTTTCTTTGAGTTTGCTGGATCTTGTCACCGGCAGCCTGCTATCGGTGCCCTGCGCATGCGTCAACCGAACGTGGTGTTTATTATTTGACTGGTAAACAAGAGCGAACTTGCCAAGTGGTCACCGTATTTGCAGCTATAATGCTTGTGATGTAATGCGGTGATCGGAAGTGTCTAGCGCATCGATACTGAAGCGAAGAGTCAAGGGCTGATTTTATGTAGGGAATGTAGGAAAGATATAAAGACCGATGTGTTCAAATGTGTACCGTGCGATAGGCTTTTCCATCTAAGCTGCTACAAGTTGCATAAGGTGTATAATCAGTCAAATGAATTAATACCATGTAAAGGTAAATTGGAAGCATATGTAACAAAGGGTTGAATTTTAGTGGAGGGAATAGTGCAGCGAGTGGCGGTGATAGAAGAGGTAGGGAATCGAATTCGGAGGGAGGTGGTACTCAGGGGTATACTGTGGATAGTAAAGTGGATGAATTATATAAACTCATAAAAGAAATTAAGGACAATTTGGTTGGAAAGAATTTAATTATGAGTGTAATAAGAGAGATCGTTCAAGAGGAAATGGACAGAGTAAAGCGAAAAGTATAGAAATGAAAGAAGAATGAATTGGAACTATTAATAAGTGAGGCGGTAAGAAAAGAGATAAGAAGTATAGTACCAAATGTTACTACAGAGGCGGGAGTAAGTGAGAAAACAGAGTTACAGTGGAGCGGTGCAAGGCAAGGAGGAGAGATAGTAACTATCAAACCAAGGGAAGAAGATGAAAATTGTACGAATGAGGTAACAAAAAAGGATATTAAGAATAACATTGATATATATAAATTAGGAGTGGGAATAACAAAGATGAAGAATATAACAAAGGGGGCAGTAGTGATGGGGTGTGAAATTAAGAGCCAGGCTGATAAACTGAAGGAAAAGTTACTAATAATCTTGGTAATAAATATTTAATCCAAACACCAACAAAAAAGAAATTAAAATTAAGGATATTTGATGTTGATAAGGAAGACACCGAAAATGAGCAAGACCTCTGGAAAAAAATAATAGAGCAAAATGGTCTGAGGAAAGACTCTATCTTTGGAAAAGTTGTACATAAGTCAATTAATACGAACGAAAGGTACTTTGGTAACAGCCGAGGTTAATGCGGTGACACGAGAGCAGCTACTTAATCTAGGAAAAATTAAAATAGGACGGAAAATTTGTAGAGTGCAGGATTATATAGGAATTTTTAGATGTTATAAATGCTGCGGTTTTTATCATTTTGCGAAGGGCTGTAAAAAAGAGGAAGCCTGCGGTAACTACGGGAATCAACATGCTACTAAGGATTGTAGAAATAAAGGAAAAAAATGTGTGAACTGTGAGGACAAAATTAAGAACTTTAAAATTAAGAATTTGAGATCTGATCATTCTGCGTATGATACTGACTGTCCATGTTTTAAGAGAGAGGTTGAAAAACAGATGAATAGGATTCGAAGCAGTTTGTAGCAATCATTGGATGTAAAACGAGCAAAAAGTAGTATGATTTGTTTAAATGCACAAGGGTTGAAACACAACGATGAAATAGAAAGGGCGTTATTAAGAAAGCGTAGACCTATTGTGGCAGGATTTGCATGGAAACGCACGTAACGAAGGAAATTGAGGATCATGAGTTGTTAATTGATGGATATGAATGCATCCAAGGAGATTCTGGATCTAGCAGAACAGGCGGGGTATTATTGTATATAGACAGAAAAATGAAATTTGAAATAGTAGCGATTGAATCATATGAAAAAAATTGGTGGATAATAGCGGTGAGGATTAATTATAATAATTATAAAAGTTTGATTGTACTGACGTATCACTCACCTAACAATAACGATGCTAGTTTTATAAATTACTTAGAAGAAACATGTAATACTGATTTGCTGAGTGATAATGTTATTATTATGGTGGATTTTAATATAGACATGAAATTAGATAATTACACCCAAAATAAATTAACAAGAATTATGAATTCTGTAGGATTAAAACAATTGGTTACAGAAGCAACAAAAATTACAAACCATCTGAAACGTTAATAGATTTAGTTTTTTCTAACGTTGATGTTGAAGTAAAGGTATGTCATGAACCCAAAATAACAGATCACTCAGCAATAATGATATACTGGAATGTGAGAGTAACTGAGAACAGGAATAGGAAAATTAGCTGTAGAAACTGTAAACGAATGGATATAAATGAATTTAGAAGATTGATAAACGTAGATCTTAAAGCCATTGAAGGAGAGAGTACTAATAAATTAGCAAGTAAAACTATAGATGTGATTGTAAATAGCCTTGATGTGGTCGCACCAAAAAAAATGGTTGTAGTAAATAATAAATGGCCAGGCAAACAACGGTTCTCGGAAGAGATTTGTCAGGCTATCAAACAAAGAGATTTAGCGTACAAAGCAGCGCGCATAAGTAAAAATAATGAGAATTGGGAACTATTTCGCCAACTAATAAAGCTGTAGACATATGTAGAATAGCAAAACGAAATTTTTTAGAAAAAAAATTGGATAATAATAAGAAAGATCCGAAAAGAATGTGGGGGATACTAAAAACTATGTTAAAGGGTAAATCAAATAATAGGGAATATAAGGAATTGCTATGCGAAAATAAAATAATAAATAATGTGGAAGAAATGGCTAATAGATTTAAGTTTTCTTAGTAATAGTATAAAAAATTTAATAAGTGAAATATCGGATAGCGATTATCAAGAAAACATAAAACAATCGAATAATAGTTTTGAACAGTTTAACAAAATTGATATAGGGCACTTAAAGAACATAGTCAAAAAATTAGCAAATAAATCAGGGACGAAGGAAGGAATAACTGTAGAAATAATGAAGATAGTTATAGCTGAGCAAATATGCTACGTATTTGATAAATTATTGGAAGAAGGTGTATTTCCTAGTGAATGGAAAGCAGCTACGGTGATTCCAATACCAAAGGTTCGTGGTACTAATAAAATGGAAGAGTTTAGGCCAACAAATAAATTGTCTGTTTACGAAAAGATTCTAGAAATAATGGTTCACAAACAACTGGTCGAATACTTAGAGAATAATAAATCCGTGGAAAAGACATTAAAAATGTAAAAAAGACCGCCAAGTATATTTTTTAATGTTTTTTTATTGTTTTTTCAAAAAAATTGTTTTATGAAAAACAAAAAA
>NW_012026816.1:4633428-4635040 GCF_000956235.1 Wasmannia auropunctata
TTTTTCCCTTTTAAATGAAGGAATTTTATCACTGCGCGATACTCGATTTTCTCCATTGTTGACAGACAATGTCAGCTGACAACTTTGGAGTTGCCATAGACAGAGTAATGATCAAAATGACTTCAAATTTTTACGGTTTACATATGTCAAGGCTATCTATCGGACGGCGAAAGAAATTTTTTTCTACAGTTACTTTATGTTGATACTTTATAAGGCCGGAAACTTTTCAAATGACCCTCGTAAACATTCCTGTGAAACGGCTTTACAATGGATATTATCAGATTAGAAGAAAACAATAAGAGATAAAAAAATGATAGGAGTAATCTTTTTAGATTTGAAAAGAGCATTTGAAGTAGTAGATAGGAACATTTTGATAAAAAAGGTTGAAAGGTTTTGGACTCGGAGGTAAAGTGTTAGAGTGGTTCAAGAGTTATTTGGAGAACTGAACGCAGAGGGTAAAGTTTAACGGGATTTTATCTAATCCAATTAAGATAGATGTAGGTGTCCCATGCAGGGGTTAGTATTGGGACCATTGTTGTTTCTGTTATTTATAAATGATATTATTAACATTGTTAACAAAAAGTGTTCAATAAGATTATTTGCTGATGATGCTGTGATTTTTACTACGGGTTACTTGAGTCAGGAAATTAGTGATACACTGAATGCACAAATGATATTAGTAGAGAAATGGTTAAAGAATAATATGTTACAATTAAATGTAAATAAAACCAAGGTTATGCTGATTAGAGTGGTCAGAAAAATAGCGGCAGAGGCAAATATAAAAATAAATATGCAAAGAAAGATTTTAGAGTTAGTATAAAATGAAATAAAAAGTACAATCTGTAAGTAAAGTGCACACGAGACAAAGAGACAATATATTAAGAAATGTAGAACTAGCGGTGAACAAAAAATGTTATTACACGATGGAATAAAAATGTATAATAATTTACCTAAAGAAATCAAGAGGGAACATAGGTTACAAAATTTTAGAAAAATGTTAGCGAAATTCATCAAGAGTAGGGAGCGTGGAGAATTTTAATTAGTTAAATTTAGTAAGCGAGTTATTATATTATGTGTAATTGTTTAATGTATATATATTAGTGTTTATATATTTAATGTAGCTATGAGCTAATAAATCTCTCTCTTTCTCCGTAAATTTATTTCAAATATTACAAATATTTAAATTTTGTCTGTGTATAAGCAAATGTATTCGTATGAATTAATTGTAATTATAACTAATATTACATTTGTTTTTTAACAAAATTTTTATATTTTTGTAATATTTGTTTTCACTTATCTTTTTTATTCATATAACATTCACGCATACGTTTTAATTCAAAAATATCTTTTGTTAAATTGCATTGCAACTTGTCATAATCAAAATTATTACTACTAATCAATATATTTTTTTTCACGCCAATATATTGTTGCGCCCGTGGTATTGCACCCGTGTATCGGCGAGTTTCCCGCGTCGACTGGTATCGATCGCAGAAGCGGACAAGAGAGGATCGTCCTCTTAGTTACGGTTGTTATCGGTGATTCTTGACTTTGACAGCTCTGTATAGAACGCTCTGTTTTATATTAATAAAGTTCCTCTTCATTATAACATCTC
>NW_012026816.1:4635090-4635745 GCF_000956235.1 Wasmannia auropunctata
ATGTATATTATGAGTTACATATAAGTACTTATAGTGTGAGTGAAAAATTTTGGTACTTTGCAACGTATTTACGAGAAAATTGTATTAATAAATGCGATGCGGCGAAAATCTTACAAGAAAAATGTGATGCAAATTCAATTATAAACTGCGAACTGCTGGTGTACGCATTAGACGATATTGTGTATCATGCGTTGCATGAATAAAAATTATTTTTGTATTTGAATATAATACATTTTACAAAATAAAAACTCATGTTTTAAAAATTATTCACATGTATCCTTTCTTCTTATCCTCATTCTATTTTTAAGGGGATATAGGGAGAGAAAAAGCGCGTACCTGAGCGGGGTGCGAGGGAGAAAACGGTGGGAGGGAGAGAGAAATGCGTCCCTGAACAGGGGCCCAACGTGGGTGGGAGGGAGAGAGAAGCACGTGCCTAAACGCATAGGTGGTAGGGAGAGAGGGAACGCTCGCTAGAACGGGGCCTAACGAGTGCGAGAGAGAGAAAAACAGGTTCTATGCGTGGGAGGGAGGGAGGGGGAAAACGCTCGCTAGAACAGGAAAAAACAGGTTCAACGCGTGTGAGGGAGAGGGAAAGAGAACGGGTGGGTGGGTGGGAAAGAGACAGAAAGTAAAAGATTTAGCAATAAAATATTTA
>NW_012026816.1:4635795-4636903 GCF_000956235.1 Wasmannia auropunctata
AAAAAATTTTTTAAAATAAACATTACTAATTATTATTGTTCTCTTTCATTCATTTTAGGTATTCAAAAAATGGAATTGGAAAGAAAATGGTACTCATATACCAAGTGTGCGAGTGTTTACGTATCTTATAGGCAAGGAAGCGACTAAGGTAGATGAAGTCCAGTGGATGGAGAGTTCGTGTTTAAATCACGGTGATTGCAAGCAAGTACATACGCAAAAGGAAGTCCGCGAGCAGGTGCTTAAGTACATCCCAGTCGTAGCGCGTCCTTTGGTGCTCCAGAGTGTGGTGCATCCTATCGTGTGGACGCACGTTTATGCCGACATCACGGTAGGAAATATTAAAAAATAAACTCTTTACAAGTTTTAATTTTAATTCAATCTCCCCTAATTCTGTGGGCAAATAAAAACAGTTTTGTCAAACGATGATGAATTTACAAGAAATATATTATCAGTGCACTTCTATCATTTAATTGTCATTTTAAATGCGATATGAGTCTAATACAATTGTATAATTACACTCAATTGCATTGATAGAAAATTTGTCTAAAAATTGAAAATGTTATGATTTATAATAAGAAAAGCCTAAAATTTCTAGAAGAGAATTACAATTTTTATATTATAAATATTGATAATATATATTTATATATTACCTTCTAATTATATATTGCAATTAAAATTTTAATTTATTTGTCATTACAGCTAATGTCTTTTAATATTTTTTACAATATCTAAATGTTTTGTAAAAGCAAAAGCATATACAGGGTGTCCCGAAATTCGCGTATCAAAATGTCATAGCAAGAAAGTCTTCGAAAAATTAAGTAAACAAGTTATTTGTAAATTTTTAATTTAAGCAGTAGTTTTTGAAATATAAGAGTTTAAGGATGTTTGGTACCTACAATAGTAGCAAAAAGTTAAAGAACTGATTTTGACGAATGCTCTTCTCATATAGTTTGAGTAATAAGGATTGTGCAGAATGTTATCATTTATTCAGAACTAGAGCACAGAAATGCTTCTGTTGCTTTTTTCCTGAGAATTTTCGAATTCTATGGCCAAATCGAACCAAAAAATTCAAATTAAAATCCTTATAACTTTGGATTCCTTCAGTGAA
>NW_012026816.1:4636953-4642983 GCF_000956235.1 Wasmannia auropunctata
ATTGTTTATTTAATGGTGTGACCACCAGTTATATATTTTAAATACATTTTGTAATGCGCAATTCTTAACATGTTTTCCGCAACGCATAGTATTAATAACACTTAGATTATTCAAAGAAACTACATCTTCGTAATCAGCATCCAGAGTTTCAATGACTACTCTCGCATCAAGCATATCACCGAGCCATTCTCGTTTTTGATATCCTTTAACGTACACGATAGCCTCGTCGATATCATCCTCTTCACCAAACACAGCTGTTGCAAGGGTTGTGGTGTTTCGCCATGCTGTACGGAATCATCCCGTCTTCCCATCTCAATCCATGGTGATAAGCAATCAACCAGGAAGCGCCAGACTTGTCGAATTTTGTTAAAGAATTCCATGGCATAGGACTCTCAAAAATGTAATGCGAAAGAACTGTACCTCTTCTCAGGACAGCCACTTCTTTTACGATAAATCTCTTTCCAACGGTGAATCCTTGCAGATCTACAAACGTAGGTACAACCATGACGAGTAATCTATCGAAACTGTGTCCTCATCGCGAATTGTCGCAGTTTTTATCTCGGATGAGAATATTTGCAGACGTGACAATTTACGTGATTTTGCGCACAACGTTGGATAATGGACAATATTCAATCACGCGATCGTGTAAGATGAGACAATAGGCTGTAGTATTCTCCGGCATATTTTCTTTACAGTCAAATTCTATTCGCACATCCGCGGTAGCGCTCTTGACGGACTCGTTTTGTCGCGTGCAGTCAATGATTACAAAAGGTCCATTCTCCAAAAATAAACCTACGGTTAACAACGTTTCATCGTTTGTGCATCCGTAATAAGTTTTACGAAAACGAGCATACATATCAAACAGGATGGCGTATCTGTTTTTATCAAAGTCCAGATTTAAGTCGTCGTACGGATAAAATTCTGAATTTAAATAAAGTTTCACATTGGTTAATTTACATTCATCGAATAAAGAAGCATCTTTAGACATGACGTTCTTTCGACCAGTCTGCAAGGCAAAGATAACGTATCGTGGTTTTTCTAGTTGCGTCGCAGTCTTCACAGCCCATGAATGCTTGGTAGTGCTCTGCAACAAGGGGTACTCGTACAGATCCCACGAGCGAAAACTCACGCTCAGATATCGGCCGCTTTACAAAGCTCGTAGCATGGACAGTTTATTGACCTCGTTTAACATAACGTGAGGCATCCACCATTGCACCCTGTGTATTTTGACTTTAGGCTCAGTCGCGGCGTTTCCCACAAGACAATTGTTATCGTTTCGCGCTCGTATCAAAATCAATTCGTGCCGAGCGTTAACAACCACACGTTTGTAATCCTGACAAAAGCCCAGCAACATGTTGAGCGGCACGCAAAAGTTAAAGTATCCTTTGGATATGTGCAGTTTTAAGGCCCAACCAGCATTATGCAAAATTGCAGCTTTGCCATACGTTAGCGATAAATAATTCTTGATAGTAGTGGTAATTCCAACGTTTCTGTTGCGATTAATCTCCACACCGTTGAGTTCGTATCGAATTTCATCAAACATGAACGTTACGCAATTCTTTGCAAGCATCGTCACCGACCCTTCCTTCTTTTCCTTTATCGCTATTTTCCTTCGACGTAGAGAAAACTTTCGCATAGTAATGTGTATAAATCCTGCTGTTGTATGGGTATTCGTATTTCATCACTGTGTCCAAACGCAGTATTAGCATACGGATTGTACATGTGAGTCTCAATCTTGACGATGCTGTTGTCAAAGACTGGTTCCCCTCCAATGTTTAAGATATTAGCCATCTCAGATACTATGCACGGTAAAACCCAAAGATTTTAAAAATTCAATGTTAGAAGCAGTGAGTTTCTTCTTGATAGGTCGAATGTTTTTCACTGTTGTCTCTTCTGTTAAAATTGTGTCCTCTGTACGTTTCACCTGTTCATTCAGCACGAGCATCTCACGTTATCGCTATCGTCCCTGTACGTGCAGCCTCACAGTGATTTCTTTTCCACGAAAATCAAGCAATCGACCGTCTTGATACACAACGCGGATAGTCAGATCCGATATGCTCCGCGCGATAATTGGAAGGTAAATGATCTGTGCAGGCATTTCCGATATTTTATATCCTGGTGGCACGCTCGGTGAAAACTCGTATATCGTATTTACACACTTGTCGTTACTATACGCACCCGTGGTCATGTTACACTCTATGCGAATGATGTTTACATTCATGATATTTATCGGTATGTTCGATTCGTGCCATTGACGTGGTTCCAGCGTGCGATTTGATGAAAATCCCAACAGCGATCCAATGTTATAGGATTTTGTGAAATTTATCCGATACGCGCACTTAAACTTGCTCTTCATCGTATTACAATTGGCACGAATCACCAGCGGGTAATCGTTCTCATCCTCTTCATCACTTTTCGTTTTCTTTCTCGCAGCATCGTTTGGACAAACATGTAGGATTGCATGTTTTAGATATTTTGCAATATCATGCAGTTCGTACGATTCTTCGGGAATTACAATCTCCTTGTCGTCTTTGTCAAAATAAAATTTATTATTCGACGAATTTACATTGGGTATCGTATAATACGTTTCAAAATCTGCCAGACCGAGTTCGTATTCACCATCGCTCAAATCTACAGGTGGAAAGTAGCTTACCGCAAGGATGCTACTTTTGCCAGTCAGCGTAAACGTCAGCGACATGTTTGAATGAATACCGAGTCTAAATGTTGCAATGTTTGTCTTTAAATAGATTATTTACCGTCTGTAAAAACTGTAGACACAGTTGACCGTAATTGCTTTGGTCGTAACGTTGATAAGGCGTGCGATTGAATTCGATTTGCGTTTCATTGTCCCGTAGATATCGCAATTCCCTCGGCGGCCGATGATTACCAAAACTGTCGAAATATATAGCACGATTGCCCCTCTTTGCGTATGCCACCCAATGAGTACCGAGTCCCTCAGCATTGTCCAAATTCACGATACCGCTCACATTTCGACGTACTCCTCCCATCGGTAAAGTGGTTCGCATGAAAATACTTCTGAAATATGGAATATGCATACGTTCAGCCAATTGTTGCAGTTGTATGTTGGTAGTTGCACCTGTTGGAAATTTTAACGATTTTTGTTGGAGTTTTTTTTTCCGCATCGAGACGCCTCGGCCGCGCTTATACGGAGCGAGATAAACTCCGTGACCTTCCATGACGCGATTGTGACGTTTCAATTCTTCCAGCTGACGCTGCGCGGCTTTGTTATCGCTCACGGCCTTCGCGACTCCCGCCGCCCCACCGACCAGCGAACCGACGACGCCCAACAGTGGCAAGAGTGGCAGGATACCGCCGCGTTTAGCTACCGGAAGTATTCGCTTGCTCCTTTTCCTCTTCGTTTTTAAACCCATGCCGAATTTCGTCTTGGCTTTCATAGCCGTCCAAACAGCTGTGGCTGCGGCTCTCTCTCCGAGAGTCGAGTCTCTCGCGGTTATGCGTTTTCGCGCTTTTGCGGCGAGTATGTTGTCAGCCACGTGCCGTTCAGCGAGTTCGTTGCTCCGCGAAAATGCGATGTCGTGCTCGCGACACGCCGCGTCAAGTGGATTAATGCCCCGATCACCTCTAGCCAATCGCTGTTCTAAACGCGTTCCCGGGCCGCAAAACTGATATCCGGGGATATGCAATTCGAAGGGAAGCGCATTTATCACACGATTTATCAAACCGCGGCCTCTCGACGGCATTCGCTGCAATTCTTTACAAACGGTGCAGGACCGTCAATATGCTGCCACGGTTGATTGTAATGTTTCAGACACCGACGATACTGTTGAACCTCCGAATCAGCTTTTATATGCTTGGGTAATCTGTCCCACAATTAACTTATACAGTTTGGAAACTCTCGCAGCAAAACGACTTTCGGTATATACTCTAACTCTTTGTTGATTAAACTGAGAATATCACTGTTATCCGACACGATAAGAAACATTTCGGCAACTGAGCACATTCGCGCTACGCGTTTCTATAAATAGGTCCGCTCTCGATAAATTCTTCAGAGTATTATGTGGAGGCAGAAAAGATGCGGTTCGTGCGACAGTCGCAGACGATCAAAGTGATAAATTTTGATGATAAGATAAGGTTAATGCCTGATAAAAAGATACGTAAGCATGGAAACATGCTACCGATTTCTATACGCGGTATCATCTGTGGCCCATCAAACTGTGGCAAGACAAACGTGCTGATAAGCTTGTTGGAGAGTCCGCACGGTGTACGCTTCGAGAACGTGTACGTGTACTCGAAATCATTGCAGCAACCGAAATATCAATACTTGGAAAAGTTATTGAGCTCGATAGAAGAAATCGGCTATTATACATTCTCCAATAATAGCGACATCGTTTTTCCGAACGAAGCGCTTCCGAATTCCATCTTTATCTTTGATGACGTGGCATGCGACATGCAAGATACGATAAGAAAATACTTTGCAATGGGCCGACGTGGACGTTGATAGTTTCTATCTCTGTAAGACTTATGCAAAGATACCGAAGCATCTTATACGCGACAACGCGAATTTTTTGATCCTGTTCAAACAGGATGGTACAAATCTGAAACATGTGTACAACGATCACTTAAACACCGACATGTCTTACGAGGATTTCTGTAAATTGTGTCACAATTGTTGGCAACAAAAGTATGGATTTCTAGTAATAGACAGAGACAGTGCACTTGTCAGTGGGCGATATAGAAAAGGATTTAATGACTTTGCGGTACTGTAACATGGTTAGTTGTTGTCGATACATCGATTGTGCAACATTCCCGAAATGGGGGATCGTGAGAGAATAGCGCAACAGATTGAAAAAACGAGCGATTCTATTTGCAAAAAATATCGCGCCTTGAAAACTGGTAAAATGGAAGAAGATATCGCGCTGGAGAGACACTTTAAGCCCATCATCGAGCCTCTAAAACGAATTGCTGAAAATACCGCCGACGATGAATTGGTCGAGAACGGATCGTTCTTTTTGGGAATAGATCAGGGATATATGGAACCAACACCCAAACGAAAAAAATCAAGCGCCTCGTTAGACAATTCCTTACTGGCTTCTACTCCGGTTAAATCAATGCTGAAACGTTCGAAAACTGTACCGTCTACTTTGAATGAAATGTCTGAAATATTACCATCACACGATAAATCGTACGCTCCCTCCGTTTAAGAAATTTTCGAAATTGCCAAAGAGCCGCTCGTAACATCCGTTTGAAACCAATGGCAAACATCCGAGGAACAAGAAAAGCTACAAATGCACTTTGGTCCTTTGGGGCAAAAATATCTGGAGGCGGTCCTAAGCGGTAAAAAAGTGGTCAACATAGACGACGTTTACGGAGTTTATTTTAGCAACGAGGGAACGAAGCTCGGTAACAAACGCATTACCTTGGATAAAAACGATAATATAATCATTGATGGGAAAAGTTATGCTGGAACACAAGGACTTTACGAATTGATTTTCATGTGTTATCCAAATAAAGCGGTCTACAATGACGATGACTTACAGAAATATCAGAGTATTCTATTAGCTACAAACGCGTACAGACGCGATCGCAGCGCGCAGGGTCAGATAATGGGTAACAAGGGTCACAAGTATAAGAATATAATCGCGCCCCTGTTGCCAGAAGATGTGAAAAGCGGTAAAAAAATTGGAAAAGGTATACCGCGCACCATAACAGCGAATGATAGCAAGATTGAGTACATTTATTGGGACGATCCCAACGAGCTTGTGGATCGCCTCCGATTGCTCGAGGCCTCGCGCCAAGCTGGTTTCAATGCGCACGACAACGAGATGCTGTCGATTATCGAGGAGCTTCGCGAAGCTGGTATTATTATAAATTAGACGGCTCAGTCTGCATCATTTAGTCAACATCGAAATGCCGATCAACAAGTTTGGGACGTCGCTCGGTATAGGCGGAACAAGTTCGTACTACCAGTTGAGTGGACTACTCAGAAATTACGTGCGCGATAACGCTCTTTACGTAGTTGCATCCGACTTTGACGCAAAGTCACGCAAG
>NW_012026816.1:4643033-4645502 GCF_000956235.1 Wasmannia auropunctata
AATCAACCAGAATAGCAATATTACAACTAATGAGAAAGAAAAAATTAAATGGTTCACAATACCCTACGTCAAAAACATTTCTGAAAAATTTAAGAACATTGTAAAAGACAACGACGTGAAATCCTTTTACAGTATTAATAAACTACAAAGCATTATCAAAATACATAAAGATCAATTACCACATTACCTAGAGAAGAATGTGGTTTATAAAATTTCATGTAAAAACTATGCGATGCATGCTACGTAGGTCAGACAAAGAGATTTTTAAAGACTAAAATTACTGAACACAAAAATTATATTAATAGGAATTCTAACTCCCACTCAGTCGTAACAGATCATAGACTCACCCACAATCACGATTTTAACTGGGAAAATGTGGAAATTTTGGATATAGAGAGAAATTTTAATAAACGATTGATATCAGAAATGATTAACATCAAACACCAAAAAAACAATAACTTGCAATTTTTGCAACAAAACTTGCATTAACTTGCAACACATTAACTTGCAAACAGACACGGAATACTTAGATTGCGCTTATAATATATGACCATGATTACAAGCCTTTGTTTATAAAGATACAAAAAAACGAAAACAATTTTTGTCCTACAGACATTGGTGATAAAGAACGATATATAATAGGACGTTACTCGCTCGGACTTTGACGAGTACAGTCGCTACGACAGTTTTATCTTTCTTTAATTTTAAATTGTGACTAAGTCTCTCATCTTTATTTTTTAACTATTTATTTTTGACACAGTTTACACGTGTTCCGTTATTTATTAATTGTATTGTTACCAAGAATTGAAAAGTGTGTTTTAATACGTTCGAGGTGAGTCAACTTTCAGCATAATTCTTTTAAATCAAAATTCTCGTTTTACATTAATTTTAATTGGGGACACACAGCTCAAACATACAGCCCTTCAACTGCATGGATAGCTATGGAAAGTACCTCAAACTACTTTCTCACTCACGAGACGTTGAAGAACACACGCGTTAGAAAACTAAGAGCGAAATTATATTGTAAATTCATTGTAATTCGTCACTGAAGATGGCTAAAAAAAAATAGCCGAAACGTTTGACGTTTGAATAAAATAAATATCTTAGAAATAAATTAGTGCGTACCAATAACCTCGTTGATTCCCATCTATCTTACTTATACTTACGTATTTTTAATTTGGGGAATCTTGTTAGGTTTTTATTGTTTGATTAATATTTCTTTTAAAGTTAAATATTTTTAATCAACTTTGAAACAAAATAATTATGCATATAAACAATATTAATTTGAACTAGATCGGAAATATCACAAGTAAATTTGAGAGCGTTTTTTTCTACGGTCACGGTTGGTGCCTATTAAATTCTATATAAATTCTTAAATCGATTATTCAGTTATTTAAACTGGGCACCGAATCAAGGTCAAATTTGCAACTCAATCATTAGCTGAAGTTGAATAGTGAGATTACATTTGATCTTCAATTCTTAATAATTCGATGAGTCAAATCTTAATACTACTGCGAAGAAATAATTATGCATAACAATTTACTCAATTTTATTAAAAATTTTAGAAAGGAAAGCAAATATATTTTTACTTTATAACTCTCAATCGCGCATTAATTATTTGTTAAAAATTTATTTATTAATTATACATTTAATATAGCAATTAAGTATTAATTATATGCAAAGCTACTTTTATTATATCAATAATAATGCATAAGTCCATATTTTTATTATCTTATCCAGACAGCACACGGATATCCTATGGACATCCATAAGATGTTCTCCCAGACAGCACACGGATATCCTATGGACATCCATGAGATGTCCTTGAAGAACATTGAGGATATCCACAAGCTCCGTTTTAGGTCCTTCGGACATCCATGGGATATCTGTTTATAAAATTGGTGAACATACTAAGAATCTCTGACGTCTCTGATGTCCATAGGATATAACAAAAAATAACAAATAACGATTAAATAAACGTTAATAAAAGTAGAATAAAAAACATTATAAAACATTTTTAAAAAACAATTTACGGTGTTTGCAAGGAGATTATTCATTTGAAATTAATATTCAAATCTAACGGTCGCCCATCCAAGCCACGACGCCCTCAACGTTGCTTAACTTCTGTGATCGGGAACTGCAGACACTTCATGATGATCCATGATTACTTGATGTTAATGAATACATATCTGTGATAGATCAGATCAATAAAGTTATGAAAAAAATAAATATCTAGTTTTTAAATAAATGTTAACATACAAAATAACATGATCGATAATCCAAATAATAATAAAATACAAATAAGAAGTACAACATAATGTAAAACTATAATTAACATTAATTAATATATTGTTTAAATAACTATTCAGTGAATGTAAATTTCTGTTTAATACATACATATGTATTTATTAAGTATCTCCGGTAAATATTTTGATAATACGGATATGTAGATAACGTATGTACAAATGA
>NW_012026816.1:4645552-4646190 GCF_000956235.1 Wasmannia auropunctata
CAGGATATATTTGTGGAAAATATTGTGGCTGGAAATTGTGATATTATTAAGCATGCCATAAATCTAAAAGATTCCAACCCTATCAAACAGGTACCTCGACGAGTCCCTTTTCAATTGCGTGAGGAGGTTGATAAAATTATTGAAGAGATGAAAGAAAAAGGAATTATAGAGGAGTCACAAAGTCCCTGGGTTTCCCCAGTAGTTCTTGTTAAAAAAAAGGATGGAACAATTAGATTTTGTGTGGATTATCGAAAGTTAAATGCTGTAACAAAGAAAGATTCATATCCTCTTCCCAGGATAGATGAAATACTCGACCAGCTATCAGGTAACACGTGGTTTTCCACTTGAAACAACCTTCCTTTCGAGTCGCGGATCAGCTCGCCGGCGTGTCCAGGAGTCGAAAGTGGTTCCGGCGGGGGAAGGGAGGTTCCGGAAAATAACGAAGCGTGTATTTCTTTCGAACGAGTACAATACGAATTTATTCTCCAAATGTCGCTATTTACAGATATACGGATTTATTCTCTAAGTGTCGCTATTTACAGATATATACAAGTCCGCGGTGAGTCGCGCCACGGGTGACGCGGACGACGGGCGGTGCTTCGCACCGTGTAGCTCGGGCGGCAGGGTCGCGGCTGGCG
>NW_012026816.1:4646240-4649151 GCF_000956235.1 Wasmannia auropunctata
TAAAGCGCTCGTTCCATTTTAGCGGCGCTTGCTTTAAGCCATACAATGACTTATTTTATTTGCAAACTTTATTCTTGTATTGAAATCCCTCAGGCGCATACATATATATATCAATGTCAAGCTCTCCATACAAAAAAGCAGTTTTTACATCTAACGTTAACAATGAATAATTTTCTTTCGCTGCCAATGCAAACAATATTCTTAATGAGTTTGTACTTACTACCGGGCTGAATGTCTCGAGGTAATCAATGCCGTACCTTTGCTCACATCCTTTTATTACCAGTCGTGCCTTATAGCGTCCATCCTCCTTTATGCGGAACACCCATCGACTGTGCAGAGGCTTCACGTTCGGCACCTTCCCCGAATCTATCAGCTTCCAGGTATTATTATTTATCAGGGATGTTTTTTCCTCCTCTATCGCTTGGTTCCATTTGTTTCTGTCAAGACCTGTAACAGCTTCATTATACGTTAACAATACATAATCAGTATAACGATCTGGAATTCTGCGAGTCCTTTCAGATTTCCTCTGCGGTGTTTCACTGATTGGTTCCTCCAATGCTTCTTGTATTTCATCAACGCGTTGTGGTTCTTCTTCATCCCATATTATATCTGTCTCGGTATTAATTGTATTGTTGTCTGAATCCTCTTCTTCAACGTTCTCCTCGCAGTTCTCATCAGTTTCCTCTTCTTCTTCAATATAAAATTTTAAGTCTCTTCCTTCGTTTTCTTCTTGATTTTGACCTGTTTCGTTCTGTTCTTGAAATTTTACGTCTCTTGCAATTTGAATTTTTCTCTTCTTTTCATCCCAAAGGCGATATCCGGTCGGTGCATATCCGACCATTATATATTTTCTGCTTCTTTCGTCTAATTTTTTTAAAGGTCCTAGAACCTTGGCGTATGCTTCACATCCGAACAGCTTGATCCGTTTCATATCTGGTTTTCTTCCTTCAAGTTTTTCGTATGGTGTCACTTCTAACGTTTTCGTAGGGGAACGGTTGTGAAGATATGCGGCTACGTATATCGCCTTTCCCCACATTGTTTTATTTAATTTTGCATCAAAAATTAATGCTCTTGCTTTCTCGACTAGTGTCCGATTCAGTCGTTCTGCTCTCCCGTTTAGTTGTGGTGTATGCGGAATTGTGAAGTCAATTTCTATTCCTTCGGACTTGCACCAATTTTTTAGTCGCTCGTTTGCGTATTCTCGTCCATTATCACATCTGAGCTTTGCAACTTTGAATGCAAACTTTGCTTCCATGGTTTTAATGTAGTTTTCTACTATCTCTGCTGCTTCATTTTTAGTTTTAAGTAGATGTATTGTTACATGACTCGTGTAGTCGTCCAAGAGTGTCATGAAGTATCTCTTTCCATCCCACGTCGTAGGATCTATCGGTCCACAGAGATCTGTATGTATGATTTCAAGCGGGCGCCTTGCCCTCGTTCGTTCTTCCGTGAAAGGTGTCCTTGTTTGTTTCGATCTCAAACATGTTACACAGAGTTTATCTATTTCTTTTATCTCTGTCGAGCTCAAGTCCATACCTGTCGATAACCTTGTAAGTCTTTGCATGTTGTTTACTCCGAGATGAGCCAGTCTTCGATGCCATAATATTGTCTTTTCTGTTTGGTTACCTGCCAGATAAGCATTCGCCGAGCTCTGTGGTTGAAGGTCGACTTCGTATAAGCCGTTTTTGTTTTTCATTCCTTGAAGAACGACGTTGTTTTGATGTTTTACGATCACTTTGTCCTCAGTGAAGATCACTGTGCCCTTTTGACTCGTAATGGCGTTTACTGAAATTAGATTCATGCTTAGCTCGGGAACATATATTACATCTTTGAACCTGCACGTTTTAAAGTCTATATCACCTATTCCATTTCCACTCATTGTTTCGCTTGCCTTCGCTACTCCAACTTGTGTGCTAATTTGTTTTAAGTTTTTAATTAAGTTTTTATCATTTACCATGTGTGCAGTAGTTTCGGAATCCATGATCCATTTGCGCGAGTCGTGGCAGATTGCCGTCATAAATGATACTTTGTCCCCACCGTTTCCTTTATATTCTTTCTTACGAAAAAAACATTCCTTTTCGCTATGGTTAGTCTTCTTACAGATACTGCACGCAGCTCCATTATTGTTATCCGTCTTGTTCGGGCAATTTGACGAAAAATGTCCAGTTTTATTGCACGTAAAACATTTTTTACCTTTTAAGTTTCCTTTTGCTCTGCAGTCTTTAGTCTGATGTCCAGCTTTATTGCAGTTACGGCATCTTCTTTCTTGCGCTTTGAATGCGACCGGTTTTTCCTTTTCCAGATTGTTTCTTGACTCCTCCAACAATAATCGAGAGATTAAGTTTTCCAGAGTTCTGTTCTCCGCATTCGTTGATTCCCACGCACTTGAAAAATATTTGTACTGCTCCGGTAGCGTGACTAATATTTTCGATATTAGCATCTTATCGTCTATCTCGGTTTCGAGTACTCTCAGACGATGAGCGAAATTTTGGAGTTTACTTACGTTCGCGGCTATATCTCCATTCTTGTCGTACTGATAGCCAAAGAACTCCTGCATCAGACTGCATTTTTGTTGCTCCGTATCTCTTTCGTAGACAGCTTTTAATTTGCTCCACATTTGAAATGACGTCTCACTGTTGAGTATGTGCATTAACGGTTTTTGGTCCAAGGTCGTTACTATTACTTTTTTGGCGTTTGCATCTTTCTTCCTCCATTCCGCTGTTTTACTTGCTTCTTCGGTCTCTTCAGTCACCAGGCCATATAATTCACGCGCTTCCAGTAGAACTTTAACTTTAAATTTCCACAGCTGATAATTTTCGGAGTCCACTAGCTTTTCGACCAAGCTGAGTTCTTCCGACAAATTCTTGAACATCGTGTTTGGTTTTTCTTTGTTATCAAACTTTTTAAATCT
>NW_012026816.1:4649201-4659133 GCF_000956235.1 Wasmannia auropunctata
AACGCATTAAAGACCCGAAAAACCGTGCAGTGGTAACGGGCAGAAGAATACAATTTTATCTTCTTACTACATTTCCCAGAAATTTGAATGAAATAGAGACGTCACTAGCATGTGGATACGCCATTGACAAGGCTGAAAACAACCCGAGCAAACAAAGTGAGGATACGAGGCATAACAACCGCAGACGCAGAGGTCGACGTCCATAGACGACATTCGACGGAGACTGCGAGGACCGACAGTAACGCCGAGTCACCCGACAACAACGAACGCCGTCAGCAGCAGTCACGAACGAGACTTCGAGGGACTACGAGGGATTTCTACTACGAGCCCAGCAAAATGCGTATCGTCCTAGTGTACTGTAAGTCATTTTGCAAATTTATCCTGCGTTGCGAATGTCCAACGGAGAGGACAATTATAATAAACCGATTCCTAATAAATCACGGCTATTAAGCGAATCGGCGCGACGCACGCTAGACACTAGCCCGCGAACTCTTGTTGTTGTTGAGTGAATGTAACAATCACTCGCGAATTTATATTCGACAATATCGACGCTAGTTTATTAGCAACTAATCTGACGGTAGACAACTGACGGATAAACAGACGAGACCGTACTTGAGTAGGACTTCGAGTCAAGTGAGCCTCAGACGGGAATTTTCTTTAACTTCTTACGACAGTAGTATTTTCGACCCCAAAGAAATTTATCAAATACAAGAAATGGCACAACATTTCAATCGATTTAACCCTCGGGGAGAATGACGGAACTCATCCGGAAGATATTCAAAGTCGCTCAACAGCCCGAGTGACCGAACTGCGGGACGACGCAAATACCGGAACGTCCGCATTATTGCACGCATTATTGCAAGAAGTCCGAGGAATAAAAACTCGTATGGATAAAATAGAAGAGCGCGTGGAGCTTAACCGAGCACATCCGATAGAACAGGTTAGAATATATCGCGATTACCAAACTAACGCCCTAGATCGCGACGTAACGTCGTACGGACGAACTCGAACTCGCGTTCGAGAATTCCTGAACGCCTGCGATTATGTAATACAAAACGTCAGTCCCGCGGACGAACGAACGCTATTGGGAGCTATCATGAGCACCAAACTAAGAGGAAAGGCTATGATGGATTTCCATACGAGAGACGTGCGAAGCTACGCGCAGTTAAAAGCGGATCTCGAGAGCGAATATTTGAGCACCCGCAGTACTATACATCTCCAAAAAGAATTTAACACACTAAAACAAAGAGCCGGGGAAAATGCTCAAAGCTTCGGAAGACGCGTAGACGTTAGTCATGGAACTATATGAATCAACGATAGAAGACGGGGGACAGACTCTCGAACAACAACAGACGACACTACAGATGATAAAACGACAAGCGTTACAAAACTTCCAAATAGTGTAAAAGTAGTTCTGTAGTTTATATGTACAAAATGCTTACGTCTAACACCACAGATTACATGAACAAATAATACAAAGTTACGATTGAAAGCGTAGAAAAAAATAAATCTACTGAACTGCAATTTATGGTAATTCGGAGACTTAGCTAACAGTAATTAAGATAGGAAGGGTAAACAAAGCGTCTAGCAGTAAGTGCCGGATTTTCCAAGAAATGGCACTTCAATAAGTTAGATAAAGAGAATCCACGTGTTTGAGTGAGACCAGAAGATATTGTAAAAAGTTTATTTAGAGATACCACTGATACTGAAGAGACTGCTTTACTCCTCTAAGCAAAATAATAGCAATATGTTTGCAAATTGACAGCAAATTTAATCAGAACTTATACCAAAACCGGTGCCATCTGTGTCATCATCAGGCTCATGTTTTGTTAGCAAAACTTGCTGCTTGTAAAGTGAAAGCAAATTGTCACCAAAAACTGAGCAAGATTTACGTAGCGCTATCTGATAACAAATTGTCAGCAAAAATCGAGGTCTGCGCAACGTTATACATATAAAGATAAATTGACGGAAACTAAGCAAGTTTTTCGTAGCGTTGTCTGACAACAAATTGGACGTAATTGATATTTAAAAATCTTTAAAAATGACGTTTTTATTTTTTTAAATTTTATTTTAAAGGAATAATTTGAAACTGTTTTATTAATAAAAATTAATATATTTTATTATACATAATTAAAGCATTCAATTCTAAGAACATTTTAATCTAAAGATATCACAAAAGTATCTTTGCCTTTCTCCCAGGAACCATTTTTAAGTACTTTATATACTCATTATTAGCTAATACATTGCAAAAACATTCATATCTTGCACTAAGTGTATACATGAATAATGCACAAATAATTATGACATGTCCGAATTTTGATTAAACATTAATTATATAGAACAGCTCGACAAAGTTTAAATGCGAGAAACAGATATCAACAAACACTACCTAGCGGCCGTTTTGTATAAAGTATTCAGTGGCAGCGGAAATTCTACTCGATTGCACAGTTTTTGGTCGTCAGACAACGCTATACAAAGCATGCTCAGTTTTTGGAGACAATTTGTTGACAGATAGCGCTTCGTAAATCTTGCTCGGTTTTTTATGACAATCTGCTGTCTGATAATAAAATATATTTGCCCGTATTTTATCACCGATTTACTGTCATTTTACGAGTAGCAAATTTTGTTACATTTTTGCTATTGCGTTGCGAACACTTATTTAATTATCGAATTTTATCGCTTTTTTGCTGAGAAAATTTATTGCAGATGCTTAACATAATTTGCCTTTGTCTTAGATTTGGTTAGAAGGCCATCAAAAGCTGACTCGAAAGCGGGCACGTAAAATCCTGGCAAGCGATCAGCGGCTGTAGAACATCCAAACAGCTAATGAGCCTCCCTCTGCGAAGCAGAGCAAACGAACTGCTATCAATGAGCAGAACCAAGGCGAGTTGATGTGGGCCTACTCATGGGCCATATGGCCCTCAGAGGTCACCTATACAACCTCGGAACTACCACGCAAAAAGAGTGCAGATTATGCGGAGAGGACAGCATATACATTCTGTGTCATTGCCCCGCACTTGTCTGCAAGAGATATAGATCCTGGGACGACATGTTCATAAAGCCCAAGGATCTTGAAGACAAGAAGGTGAGCAGCCTTATAAGACTGGCGACAGACGCCAGCCTAGGGCTGCTACAATAACCTTGGAAACAAACGGGGAGTTAGTGGTACTATAAAAATCTAAGTGACGTTAGGGCCTTTCGCAGGCCCACCCGATTTCTTTACTACTACTACTACTACTACTACTACTAGATTTGGTTAACAGTGTTATCGACCTCGTGCAAATTTTTCCGATCTTCCAGCATCGCCTTAAGAGGATGCTGAAAGGTCGGCCAAATTTGTACGAGGTCGATAAAGCAGTCTGCTCAATTCATGACAATATTGGATTAATATGAAAATTCTACAGTTTCAAACACCAGTCTCAAGACAATGGAATCACGCATGGCAAAGATGATAATGGCGAAACAACCGCCATGCTCATCCTCCATTTCTAAAAAAGATGTGTTAAGTCCAAAGAGATTATATACATAGAGTAGAAGAGGTATAGCGGCTTTTTTCAGTGGAAACGTGAACTAATAAAAAGTGAAAGAAAATAAGAAAGCCATCTGTTTCCTAGTCTAATGTTGCAACAAGGATGCAGATGGACGTCTCGTTTTCTGTCTTTTGTTTATATGCTCACGCATTCTTAGCTGGCTCCTCTACACCTTGGTTAAGTAAATACTCAATCTATCGCAGTTTATTGTTGTCGTTTTTCCACGATGCTGATTGGTTCTCTTGCTGCGCTTACTTGATCGTGAACGGCTATCATTGCATTTTGACAGTTGTTATGTATGTACAGAGATTGATAGTATAATAGCAAATAGTAAGAAGTAAGAAATATGAAAAAGCACGTGCAAAGAGCACGCGTGTAATGCTAGTGTCGCTAAAAATTTAAAAGTCGAAAGAAACACATACAGTCATAACGGATGCGACGAATGGACAAAAATAACTCAAATATGAAGTAAACCGATGTAAACAGTTAAATCATTTCGTCAAAAATTATAGAAAAACTAATCAAACAGATAAAGCTTAAAAAACCAGTCAAATGTACAAATAAGTCTAAACGAAAGTCGCGTGCATGAAATAGCTCAGCAAAACTGTATTCTGCAGGTTTCTGTGAGTAACAGAAACATATATAAGTGCAGATGCTTGGATTCAAACATATGTGTCATATGTATATATCGTTGCATATATGTTGCATACCACAACGAAATGAAATTTATAGATGTGACGGATTGTAATTAATCCTCTATTCAGAGTGGTGCCATATGAGAAGTGACACCTGCATCTTTTCTCCAAATCCCGCGAAAGAGAAATAAGAGTGCAAGAGAGAAAGAGAATATGTCTCACCCATGAATGTATAGGAATATGTATATATGTATATATGGACGGAGTGTTTGCTGGTTAGAAAAGCAAGAGGGATAGTATATTCGACGTAAGGGGATCACATGGGATCAAACCACTAACTTCGGTACATTTCGGTTACATTTGATAATATTGAGCTATCTATTAGCTTAGAAATATTATCTATGTTAGAGAGTGGAAAGACATGATTAATTTTTGTACGGTAAAGGGACAATTTTAATATGATAAAAGTTGTAGCGTTCTTTTTAACGAATCCAACGATGTGTGATATAGCGACTTTCGCGTTGACAATTGATGTGTAATGTTTTTATTTGATCATAATACTCACGTCAGTGCGAGAGTCGGAAGTTGGCCATACCTCAGGGCCGAAACTGAAAAGGTAACAGTCGCCAGCAAAACTTTAAACCAAAATAATTTGTATAATTTGTAAAATAATGTCGTTATATCACACATTGTTAGATTTGTTAAAAAGAACGCTACAACTTTTATCATTAAAATTGTCCCTTTACCGTGCAAAAATTAATCATGTCTTTCCGCTCTCTAACATAGATAATATTTCTAAGTGATCACTGTGCTTACAATAAAGTTTAGTTAGAGCCGTTTAATTTGATATCATATTTATTAGGTCTATTTCTATTAATTTACGAGATAAAAAGGGGTGGCCACTTATATGGGGACATCCTGTATAAGTTTATGCAAAAATCCACGTTTTACTATATATAATAGATTTCATTTAAAAAAATCATGAAAACGGGCCGGCTTTTACGGCCGGCAAACCTGAAAAAACCACTCTTAACATATTTATATGAAATTAGGTGAATTTGATAAAAAATTTTATGCAAAGATATATATGTATGGCATAAATTATATGTGTAACAACAATCACGGGTAGTTTTTAGAAAAACAAATAATTACCTGTGATAATTTACAGGTTGCACACACTAATCTATTGTTAGTTGTGGTGGACAACATGTTCCCAACGTGCTACAGAAGATTAGAAGTAACACCCGTCAACATCTCACCCCTCGAGTACACAAATAGCACGGGCGACAAACCCTGTCACAAGATCCCATTGAACAGTCTGAAGAGGCGCAGATTGAAGAGTTGCTTCACGGAACATCCTCTGGAGCGTGAGACTTATGGCTGCGGAGCATCTGAATTGATGGTGTCCTTATCGCTGTTGTATGTTACTGTCGCTAGGATTCTATTTGCCTTTGTGTGACGAGACAAATTAATCGTCCTTAATACGTATGGTAATTGTATTGTTTTACAATAAATAATATAATATATAATAAAAGATGAATAAAATGACATGAAATAACGTTTCTTCCCAAATTATTACTTTTTAAATTATTTAATGAAAAATAAATATATAAATAATTCTTTATAACGTAGAATTTTAAACAGCGCTTGTTTAAAATAGATAAATATTTATTTCGATTTTGAATATAGTTTCACAGAAATTAGTAGCGTACCTCTTTTAATATACAATATTTAAATAAGAAAGTATATGCAGATATTCTATTTTTATTATATTTTGTTTTTGTTTGTTAATTTAATATCTTTTTTTTATGATATGTGTAAGTTTATGTACGATAATTAACGAGAAAAAAAACGTTTTTTAACGTTTTTTTACGTATTACATAACTATTATATATTTACACTTAATAATATTTAAATACGAAATAAATAAATAATATTTTAAAACTGAATTTTCTCCTACTTTTTTCCACAGATCTTTTATTCAAGAAAATAATCCATATCGTGGCTTGTATTACATCCAAAGTTGGAAAGATGGAGAATAATTCTCATGCATTATGATATAACGCTTATAAAAAATATACATGAAGTACTTAGTATACATCAAAGATGCACCGATATCTTTAATTTTAACTAATAAACGATTTTAACTAACTAACAAATCGTTTGAAACAATCGAATTTAGCAATATAGTAAGTCTTATATCCTGATTAAATAATCAGGATCCTGTAACGATAAGCCTAAATCATCCCACTTTCCCAGTAATTGAACGCAAAATCAAAAGATAAACATTCCAATTAATTCTGATCCTAGCTCGACAGTTGGCGTGGTCGCGCGTCGCTTGCTCGTGTTTCCCCGTGCGCAAGCCTGGCCGGAAGATCGATAAGCCTGAAAAGCACTTATAGGCATCGGAGCGAGCTGCTGTAGGCCCCGCGTGAGTCGCCACCAAGGCAGTGAGTGCGCATACGACGACGGCGACGATCGACGTCGAGCAGAACGACCGTAGGGGCATTCTTGATGTGAAACGCGAGCTTCAATTTTATTTACCGTGCCCTCGCACACGAACAACCCCCAAGGAGTGGACCAAGCGGGCCAGCAGGTGGTCAGGGAAAGTTATGAGGCCCTGCTTCATACCTGTCGTCGTCGTCGTCCTGATCCTGATCGTGGCACCCGATATTCGAGGCCGTAGCGACAGCAATCCTACCCATGATATGTAAGTGGCTTGACACAATCGTCTGCCTACCTCCGTTTCTGCAATCTCTTGCAATACGGTGTTTACGGAGTTCCGTGGCAATAACACAATCTCGATTGACCCGTATTCATATGCGATGGTGAGGCGATAAGTGATATTTAGGTCAGTCATGAAAGAAGTCATCTACGTCCCTTAATGGAATCGTTGCGATGACGGCATGTTCCATAAAACATGTACTTTCGGAAAGAGAAAAATAAATATTACGAAAATTGTTTAGTAAATATTTATTACATGTTTCACGAGGATTTATTACGTTATTATTGAGCGTTAAATATGAACTGGATTATTATGTACTTTCAAATTTATACGCGATATATATTTTTTTTTTCAAAGAAAGAATAACTTCTTTCGTTTATTCGTGGACAAAAGTTGTGATTCATCATTCGTCATTTTACTTTGAAGAATGGATTTTTTTTTTCATGAATAAGTTTACTGTTTACTTTGTTTCATCAGACTTCAATGCAACCAATCAAATTATTCACTGACAAGCTGAACAAATTGCTCTCATTTGCATTTTATTATATTCGACTAAAGTGTTATAAATTGATTATTGTCAAATTATAACGCCAATTCCACGATGTGAACAGAAACTAGCGAGCAAAAATAATAAGACGGTACTGATTTTTTATAAATAAAATAAAAGTAAGAAAGCGACAATTTTAGACTTTTCTATAAAAATTATTACTACTATCACTATTATCATTTTTAATCATTATTTTACTTTTATAATTTTACTTTTATAATTGGCAGAGACAAAGTGAAAGGATGGGCGTACAAGCTAGGCTTCGAGCTGTCGCAGTTGAGCAAGTTCGTGACGAAGGTGGAGAAGTTCGAGGATAGCTATAAGACGGCGGACATCACGCCACGTGATGGAAACGCTCTCGTCCACGAGATTGCCAGGGACATCAGCAACATGATGGATTCCAAGATCTCGGCTATTAAGGTGCGATTCTTTTATTTCATTTCATTTGTGTTATGAAATCCTTAATAACAGCGAACAATTTTCTTTATCGCTATCGAGTACATTGTTTTATTTAAATCGCAGTTGTAAATTGAAATTATTTAGACTATATCAGGCGATTTTGTTTTCGCTTTCAGAGGATAATGGACGTGGCTGAAACGAAGGCGTTATCGTCCCCCGACATAGACCCGCCAGAAAGCTACGAGTTCATCGACGCGAAGAATAACACCATTAATTTCGAGTACAGTTCTCACTTCCGTGGCGATGTGAATCTCAATATGTCAGCGGTACACGTGCCCACAAACGTGTATAAGCGCGCCTCGAAAGTCATCCGTGCGATCAAGTGGTCCGAGGAACTCGACCGTACTTTCATCAACAATTTTGAGCAAGACCCATCCTTGTCCTGGCAATACTTCGGTAGCGCGACCGGTTTCATGCGTCAATATCCTGCTACGAATTGGTACATGGAGACGGTGGATCTGTTCGATTGCAGAACGAGGAGCTGGTACATCGAAGCGGCCACTAGTCCGAAGGATGTTCTCATCCTGATGGACACGTCCGGTAGCATGACTGGTATACGGCGGGAGATCGCCAAGCACGTGATCAATAATATCCTCGATACCCTCGGTAACAATGACTTCGTCAACATTATTACATTCTCCAACGAGACTAAACAAGTAAGAATCAATCCCGAAAGAATTGAATTTGTCAGTCTAGAGGGAGGGAGGGAGAGAGAGAGAGAGAGAGAGAGAGAGAGAGAGAGAGAGAGAGAGAGAGAGAGAGAGAGAGAGAGAGAGAGAGAGATTAAAAATTAAATTAGTAGAATTATTAATTGATTGGTAAATTTGCAGGTGGTGTCGTGCTTCAATGACACTCTGGTCCAGGCAAATCTGGCGAATGTGCGCGAGCTAAAGCGAGCCATTTCGAATCTTGAGACGGAGAGAATCGCCAATTTTTCTCTGGCTCTAACAACCGCCTTTGAGTTGCTCGAAACATTCCGCAACGAGCGGGAAGGTGCTAAATGCAATCAGGCAATCATGCTGATCACCGATGGCGTACCGTACAACTACAAGGAGATCTTTGAAGCGTACAACTGGAAGGATAATCCGGACGAGCCGTTGAAGGCTGATATGCCTGTCAGAGTATTCACTTATCTTATCGGCCGAGAGGTTGCAGATGTGCGGGAAGTGCAGTGGATGGCTTGCGCCAATAGGGGATACTATGTACATCTGTGCACCCTAGCGGAAGTGAGAGAAGAGGTCAGTGGCGATCGAGTATTACTTTTAAATTCGACAAATATAAAGAAAGTAGAGATCTTTCAATCTCTAAAAATCGTATTTAATAAAACAATTAGGCAAGAAGCGCTACTAAAACTTCGAAAGTCGTACGTGATGCTTAATTTACAAATCATAGAAACTTTAGCATGGAAAATGATAATGGGTATAAGAAATCTTTTTTTAAGATAAGAAAATAAAACAACTATCTTGTTTCGCTATAACTTAGACAGGGTGGGTACTACCGGGAAAAACCGGGAAAACCTGGAATTCTCAGGAAATTGCATTTTTACCCTTGAAAATCATGGATTCTCATGGAATTTTACTGATACTCAGGGAAATTTGTTGAATTTTACTTTTAATTTTATCCCTTTAGAAAGTAAACGTGGCTCCGTATCGAAGGCCCCTGATATTGACAGTTAATTTATTTTAAAATTGACATATACTATATAAAGACTCTTTAATCTAAAAAACGATAAACCGGAAAAAATAAATCAGGCATTAAGAATCTGATAACGCAAAACTTGGTGCGTGAAACAATTTAATCTTCACGTAGTTACATCTCCATACAAAATCTTTCGTTACGTTCGAAAAATTGTGTATGGAGATGTAACTATTGTACATATGAGGAGATTAAATTATTTTACGCATCAAGTTCTATACGTTATTAAAACTTTTAGTGCCTAATTTATTTTAAAGCTGTATTGAGAAATTCTTTAATCTTACCTGGAATTTTGAATAAAATTCCTGGAAAATCCGGAAATAGATCGGAAGAGCACACGT
>NW_012026816.1:4659183-4659682 GCF_000956235.1 Wasmannia auropunctata
TTGGTAGAGTATAATAGTATGCAGGGTCAAGTCCATAACTTTCGACGCAACTATCGCGAAAATTTTCAAAGATATCTGCCAACAACAAGACGTCTGTTTTTAAATACAAATCGCTGTACTCGCCGAGCGTTTGGATAGAGAATCGCCGCCACACCGTGCATGCGTGCGCGTAATCGCTCTCGGATACGGTGTCACCTGTCAATGAACTGTAGAACGATTCGCGCGGTGGTAAACATTTATTATTCAATTTTTCGACACAGTCAATGTATTCGTATGGAAATACACCTTTTCTTGTGAGAAGATTGAAATTTTCTGCGGACAAATTACAGTATTCGCGTTGCAATATTTTTAGTTTCTCTTTGCTAAGATTTGACGCCAATTTGTCGAGACTGGAACTAAGAAATTTATATGAATCGATAAATCGCAATTTTATACAAGTATTTCGATTCTTTTTATCCTTGGTGCTTTGAACATTTTTTGTAAACGATATATATTTTTA
>NW_012026816.1:4660090-4660471 GCF_000956235.1 Wasmannia auropunctata
CAAATGTTGCAGATATCGTTTGATTTCGCGACGTGATCTCGCTGCCATGCATTGGCGCTTGATCAAAATGCTTAATTGTCATTTTTTTAACATGTGTTCGATGACCGCGAAACATTTAGATTGAAAGAATATTATATTACGCGAATCTAATGTGTCACAGCTGCCGTACATCGACGCTTGTGTAAAAATGCTAAAATGCATTTTTAACACGTTCGGTGATCTCATCGATATTTTGATTGTCCATATAAAATCATGTATTACACAAAAGTATTATGTGACAGCCGCCATACATCGGCGCTTATGCAAAATGCTTAATTGCATTTTTAACACAAAGATCTCACCGTTATTTTAATTGTCTCCGAAAAAAATCTTATATTACAA
>NW_012026816.1:4660521-4665007 GCF_000956235.1 Wasmannia auropunctata
AAAAAAAAAAAAAAAAAGCTAAACAAGATAAAAGTCGCGAGACTCGTGATCGAGGTATATATTCACTCGCTGCACTTGCTTCGGTTTTAAGTTCCTCTTTGTCCACAGAACATCACAAGGCAGGTGCTGGTGAACGAAGCATACTGGGTGACAGAAACAAGAGAGGTTGGCAGTTAAAACACAAAAAAAGTCAAGCAACATTGTTCTATGATGCATATAGTACATCCTGTATCTTTATCTTTCGTTTTCGTGCGATCGACGATCTACGACCTACTTCGCTATCAGCCTTAATTATCGTTTAACGGACCTTAACTTATCACTTATTAGGCTCGTGAAACTTCAAAGAATATTTGCTCTGAAAAAATATTACCTAAATAATATTGCAATTATTCTAAATTTTCTTATCGTTTATTTTAAAAAAATATTAATTACTAATTTAGTTTTTTTTAAATAATTTTAAAATATTTCCATCTATTAAAATTTTCCTAATCTATTAGGTTCACAAAAAAATATAATCCTGATGTTAAATAATGCTGAAACGAGGTCGTAGACGCGCATAGATCTCTTTTAGGTCCACATTCGATTCTCTGGTATCTTATGTTGATCTCTAACGTTAGTTACTGGAATTATTTCAAGTCATTAGGTAGGTTTAGGTACGTTAGTCTACCCTGTGTCCTGTCGAGACGAGTAGAAAAAAAAAAGGCAAATTCCTGCCCGCCTGTTGGATTGCGTACGGCGAATAATAATATCCTCGTAAAGATTGATTCGTAGAGATCGTTCTGCAGTGACTACTATATATCTATATAACGAAAGAAAGAAATATTATAACTGAGGGAGCAAGCGAATGGACTTCATCTAAAGAAAAAAAATGTTAATACAATTAAAACTGATTGCATTTCAAAAATTTTCCTTTTCAGTAAATTTTGAAATTACATTTACTCAGACGAGGATAATGATTTATTTAATATTACAATAATAATAACTACTTTTCCCAGGCACTTGCTCCTTTTATTACAAGTAACAGCAGGCACGCACGTACACGAATAATATGAATTTTGGCAGTTTATTGAGTGCTAGATTTCGTTAGTCACAGAGACATTCGTAGATCTGATTCAAGCGACGACCTCTCAAAATTATCTTAATTAATCTCGCACACACTCATCATATATTCATGTGACATTCGAACGAAAACAAATTTTATCGCATGTGCTGCTCATGATCGACATTATTTCTGTAACATTATTACATAAAATATGTAAAAGTAAAATTCTATTAAATTGTTTTCTATTACATGGGAAAGAGAAAGAGAGAAAGGTCGTCACTTCGAAAAAACGAAGCTAATTGTTACTTGAACTAACACTTAGGGTAGCCTGCGTCCGATGTTGTTAATTAATTATAGAGAGAATTTGTTGTTTAATTATTCTAGAGTTTTTATTGTGTATCGTTATTATTATTATTATTATTATTACTACACATACACACACACACACATACATTGAAACAGTAGTTGAGCTAGTTATTGCGTCTAATCGCAAAAAATTCACACTCTTATTGCTCGTCCCTCTCGCGCGCATCTTTAAATATTTCCAAAATGAAAATACTTTTGCAAATCGAGTTTTAATAATTACGTGACATTTTATAATCTGGATATATTTTCCCATTCTATTTCTCATTCTGCAACACAGACATTATTCTTTTTTGCTAAAAATAATTTTTATATTCAGCAAAACTTTGCAGTAACTATTTCATTGTAGACATTTCACTAATAAACAATTAATTGCGAATAAATGTTTTTACTTAATATTTTCAAAAATATATTACTTCTTGCATCTATTGAAAATACTCAGAAGATCATGCTCATCATTGTACACACGCGAGGGGTGATCATTTATCACACATATGGTTTTTTGATATATTAAAACGTGTTTATGTAGACGAACTCATTGTGATAGTACGTTGTTGAAGAAGGTAGATACGCTTCTGGTTATGCGACTTGAGATGATGATAATTCGTAATTTATTTCAACATAATAACATTGTCATGATATGATAGAGGCGTCACGCAATGCAGAACATAATGCAGGTTCCCTAATTAACGTATCGATAATTGTCTGCGCAGACGATGATTGCCGATCTCCTCGGTGTTGCTGGCACGGACGTACCAATCAATGAAATCCAGAAATTGATGATGCCACATATGGTGAGCAATATATTGTCATTTATATATTTTTTACGTCTTATTTTACCAAAACAGACAGATTAAATTTTTGCCGTTAGCAATTAATTATGAATAGTAATAATTCAATAACTGTGATGAGTACCAATTCAGGATATTTAATATTCAAAATGTAATGATCTATACAGCTAAAATCTTTCTATAATTTGACGAGATTAAATAAAAATTAAAACAAGAATTAATTATTTAAAACTAAATATTAATGCAGAAGTTAAAATTAATTATAATTTATTTATTTTTCTCTAATTTTTATTGATTGATATTCTTGATATTTTTATTGATATAGATTAGAAATTTGAGAGATTACAAAGATAAATATGATCAAGATATAATAAATATTAATATCATATAAAAAATACGATACAAAGATAATAAATGAGGGAATATTTCCACGTGGAGGGATTGAATGAACATTGAATATGACACGACGACTCTATTAGGAGAAGAGTAATATGAAAATGCTATTAATATCCATTATAGCTTTTATGATGCACGCAGTGTATCATCAATTGACGGCATAGCACATGTAAATCATGATAATACGATCTTTTCTTTTTGTTTCTCTCCGTGCGAACAGCTCGGCGTCAACGGTTACGCTTTCATCGTGACCAACAATGGTTTTATCCTGATTCATCCTGATCTTCGACCAGTGGTAATGCTCTTTAAATTATATTATCATATTTAACTCTTTTCGCACGCGCGCACTTGTATCTCGATTTAATGCTATGGTATTTAATATTACGTGAAAATGAAACATTTTTTATTTTTACTATTTTATCGACTTAAGTTTTCGATGTAACGAGACAAAAATACAATTAGTAATAAAAATAATATGTGTCGTAAAAATAGTTCCAGGGTATCTTAAAACCGGCATATAATAGCGTCGATATGGCGGATGTTGAGCTAATGGATAACGATAGAGGTCCCAGAGAATTCGACGACGGAATCATCATGGTAAATAGAAAGAATAAAAGTAAATAATTTAGAGAAAGTAGAGAAAATTAGAGTTTTTTTTTCGTAAATTTTGGTAGAAAAACTTTTGCAACGAATAAAAGAAAGTAATTTCTGTAATAAAAATTCATAGACCGTCAACGTTACATTCTGTAATTAAAATTTATAGACACGTTCTCGAAGTTTGAGCAATACTGTCGTTAAATGTTTAACTATAGTAATTACATACGAGTTTATTCCATTTTCCGTAGCTTCGCAACAGTGTGATAAATCAGATAAATGGTAGCGCGACGCTTGTCACAAAGTATCATTACGATGACATGGTAAGTACATTGTGTCACAATATAAAATATTTAACGATAAATACCCATAAATATACAATTTATTCAACGAGAGTCCCGTTTTTTTGTATTTAAAACCGTTTGATATTTAAAAGCGATTAAAAAGCTTTCTTAATATATTCTTATTATTATTCAAAGAGAAACAATATCAAAATAATAAACGATAATTTAAGGCTATATGTATATTTATTATATTATTTTGCCACTCAAATCGTTCGTTTTAGAAAAGCTTTTGATCTAAATTCACATGATTCTACGTTTGCATAGGAACATCTTTTGCATTTCCAGAGAAATATAAGAGCTCTTTAATAAAGTCCTCCCTAAAGAATAGTCTATCCATGTTACTTCAATTAATATGTATTGTTTATCGCTTTAGAAACGTGTTGGTAGAGTGAGAAGAAAATACAGTCACATGGGAATAGCGAACACTCCATTCACGGTAGTGGTCAGTTTGCCCGAATATGAACATACATATTATCGGGTGCACGCTACCGAGGAGATACATCGGTCTCACGCTAAAGGTACGCATTTTAATTCTAGCAAACTATATTGCAGCGACGAAAGCTTCCAATAATATAATATTATCAGATTATTTGCAATTACATATATCGGTTCTTTTTAATGACATGTGTATCTTTCATCTCTCTGAAACGTCAACAGTTGTCCGAAAAATTATTTCACGCAGAACATTGAGCATTGTTGTTTTAACTTATTAATATAAATTGTATATTTAAAATTATTATTTAAATACTTTAAAGAAATGAATTCGATCTATTAGAAATTCGAATGAGAGTTGATAATAAAACTTGAGACTCTCAAGAACGCTACTTAAGGGGTAAGGCCACCATGGACGTACAAAATAAAGGCCAATTTTAGGAATCTTTTTCCAAGCGTATACTAAAACCGGTCAAAATTTAATATAAAGTACATTATTAATTAGGTTCGAAGGTACAAAAAAA
>NW_012026816.1:4665057-4670416 GCF_000956235.1 Wasmannia auropunctata
TGATTACAAAAACGCGTTTGTAATGTATTAGTATGTAGCCAATTGGACAAAGTTGGAAGCAATTTAACAACTTTACATGATAGTTTTTCTATATAATGCATATCTCGCAGTACATTCTTTGCACTCACCCAAAATACATGATGTACATTGTCTATTAACACTGGACGCCGTTTATTGTGATCGTCAATCGTCTTTTCGTTTCAATTAACTGATTCGAATAAGTCATTAAAGAAGTTGAATACTTTGGTTATTGCAATCTTCTTCGGTATTTATCTTCATGTCATTGCCCTCGATAGATACAATGCCTGTAATAAACATAAATAAATTTACATAAAATTCATATTATTTCATATAACAATTTCATTTTGACACATTTGCAACTTAATTCGTTGTAGTACTATTTTTACAATATTTATTACATTAACAAAAAAAATTTTATAATTTGTTAAAAAATGATTCATTTATTTATTGGTTTTTTCTAATTACATCTTTTAATTAACAACATTATATTTACATTTTGCTTTTGTTAATGTTTCAATTAAACTAGCCACTGTTCCACTGAACACTTGAACTGCATGTTTTACACGCATCTTGTTTATTTTATTTTTAACTACATGTTCTTTCGTTAATTTTTTTAATTGTGGCCGAATAGAATATTCATATTTTTATCCATTAACCATGCAGTCTTAAGAACTTCCCACGATGCTATTTTTGTTGCTTTATTGTCCTTACAGTTGAATGCAAGATCTTTCGTTAATAAGTTGTTTCTTATACCTTTAAGGAGATGTGGAAGATCGTACAATGGAACAACTTCCGCAGAATCAACTTCAAAAGTTTGACTTGTTAATAGTGCATAATTTGATTTAAGTAATATTGTATATTATTTTCAATAGTAAATTATTGTATGTGAGTAGGGTAAACCCGGTATATACGCCGCGCGAGGATTTACGCCGCAGAAGTCAGAAAAAAGAAGAAGTGAAACTAATTTTCTTGTAACTACTCTGTTACATGCCTTTATGTTATATTGTGTTGTGAATTCAGTTTTTTACTGTTAATATTTATTGTACATTGTTAATATTTATATTTACTGTTAAAATTATTGTAAGTTAAATCGATTTATCACTGTAATAAGTAGCGCAATCATAAGTTATAATCTATATAAAATGATTATTGTAGGAAATGTAAAAGATTTCGTGGTTATTTTATGGTATATAAGTGTAGAGGATTAGTAAAGGATAGAGTATAGCAAAATACAAGTGCTTCACTCTTGTATTCTTTGTTTAGATTATTGTCTCGTATATCCCATCTGTTTGGGATACATGGCATTTTTAGCGCGTGGGATTTATGCCGTAGCATAGACGCTCTATTATTTATTTATAAATATAAAAATAAATAATAATACGTAATAATACGCCCTTTACAATACATTAATCATAACATTCATGTATGTATATACTTATGTATGTACTTATTCATAATCTGTAATAATACTGTCGCGTCCTGGGTTTGAGAAAAAGGATGCGGGGGTAGGGTTTATTTTTGGGATTAAGGATGGAGCGTTAATATATATATTTAAATAACGAAAGAAGAGACACAATCAGTAAAATAGCTAGTCTTTCGAGTGGGCCAAGCGGAACCCTTATGACTAGCCGTGAAGTTCATCATTTTGTGTCCTTAGGAAGGGCAAATGGAAGGAAAAGAGAGAGATAAACGAGAAATTTAATTAATTTTCTTTATTGTGAGGTGAACAACTTGCGAGTCTATTATACGCGGCTTGGATCTTGAAACTGATTTGGTTGCACGCGGAGTGGCCTGACGATCCACCCTTGTCGGGCGTGTCGGTATACGAGTGGGGACGTAAGTATCGGCTCTGAGAGGGGAAGGAGCCTTGCGAGGGGGCGACGGAACCCGTGGAAGAGGGGCCTTGTGTGTTTTTTCGGAGGGCGCGAAGGGTCCTGGAGAAGGAGGGTTGTCGGGGGAGTAGGTAAAATACCCCGGGTTGCTGTCGAGGTACGAAAGATCAAACTCCCCTGGCTGGAGCAATTCCTTCCGCAGCCGCCTCAAAGCTCGTTTCCGGCCCCCAGCCCTAGATCGTCGTGCCCTTCAATAGTTAAGTTTTTACTGGGATGAGGTATAATGTCACATATATATATGTGTTTTCATACGCGAGGGTTTAAATTTTTACCTGCGCTTGGGTTGTTCCATCGCGAGGAGAATACACGCGCGTGCGAGAATGATTAGATGGTCTGATGCCTTTTTTTCGACTAATTATTATGCCGGAAGACGAATGTTATTATCATATGTGAATAGTAAGAGAGAAAGAAAAATATAAAATATATATGTATATATATTGGTAGAGTTAGATGTTCCTGATGCGTAGATTTAGTTTGTGAGAAAGGGAGGCACGGAGGACATACGCCTTTAGCAAGCGCGATTTAGGAAAGATGGAAGGTGGGAATACATCTGAAACAATAGTTACAGCAAGGAGAGGACATACGCTTTTAGCAAGCGCGATTTAGAAAAGATGGAAGGTGGGAATACGTCTGACCGAACAACGGTTACAGTGAAAAGAGAGGGCATACGCCTTTGCCAAGCGCGATTTAGGAAAGATGGAAGATGGGATGATACTGCTATGGCAAGGCGTTTTAAAAGAGAAAGAGATCTATATATATATGAACCTTTAATGAAGAGGTGCGCTTACAGCGATGCTCTTATGCCAGTGTATTGTCGCCGAGGGCAGCGCGATACGAAATGAGCAAAATATCGTCGAAATCGGCGCTCTTATATACCAACCTCTTATATAACAATCGGTTGGTGGCAAAGGGGTGAGGGGAAATAGAAGTTCTCGGAAAATTGGAAAGTGCAGATTGTCCCTTGATTAGTAGTTCGATTCCCGAATTGATGTCCTTACCCGCGTCTTTCCGAGAACTTCCATTGTTCGTTCACGCGCTCCGAACGTGAGCGCGCGCGGAGCACGTGAATCACACTTGACTGTCTTGCCTTTCGCAATTATCTACCACGGAGTTTAAATGATGATTATATAATATTAATATATTATTAAACTATACATTATTAATATTAAACTATTAATCGAATACATAATAGAATATTAAACTATTATTACAATACATGTGCATCTGTGTTTAGCCTTAATGTAAAATAAAAGAAAAAGAAAAAGAGAAAGGAAAAGAAAGAGAAACGGAAACGTATTGAGGAAACGAACGAGAGAAAAAAAAGGAAAGAAAAAATAAAATTTGAGCGTATACATATGCGTCGGACGCGACAATACGTTCTTTATTTATTTATTAGTAAGTAAATGCAAATTACGTTATCAATTCACGTATTATTCACTATTATTATTTAGATTATTTGTATATTTTTCGAGTCATTTATCCCACTCATGAGTAGCCATATAACTCGTCCCTATTTTTATACGGCAAAAATGCAAACGTTTAAAGAAATTTCTTTTTTAATATAAAAAAATAAATAATTTGAATTCCTAATATTTTTTTATAATAGTAAATAGTATAAAGTTTTTACTGGCATAGTTCATTTAACTTAAACTTAACAGATAATATCTGATAAATTAAGTTTTTAATAGGTACGGCGTATATACCGGGTTTACCCTAAGTATTATTATTTACTTTGTGTTCTGTTCTCAAAATTTCTCTTCATGTCAGTGCGTAATAATAATTTCTTTATTGGTGCTTTATTTGATAAACTTTGGTTACAAACGGTAGCAACAATATGGAAGCCTGCATTGTTAATCTTTTTTATGTGTTCTTTTATGCAACGAATTAATTGTGCGGTTTTCGTTTGTTTACTACAAAAGTTATAAGAAATAGGCATTTTGCAGCCTGATTTTAAACCGCATAACATGAACACTAAAGCATGATCAGCTATTTTTTGCATACGGTTATTGTCCCAATCCTCAAGTCCACATATAATATCTTTGTGGATATCATAGGTGACTTTGGGTTGTATGGATACCTCGTCCCACATGAGAATACATACTTTATTCTTCCTCGACATTCTTGGAGCAATATTCTCTAGATGTTTCAGGATTAAAGGATTCAATCCAGGACATATGGGTATTTTTTGGAACGCTAACTGTAATGTTTGTATCGACGGTATATGTTCAAAAATATCTCGCAAGCAAGTATACGCACGCTTCTCCATTGTTTTGTATAATATTAGTGCTAAGGATTTTTGTTTTCTTTCATATCGATGTCCCTGTAGAATATAAACTGTTGTGAATAATTTCTTTAAAAATACATTAAAAATACATCTATAATTTATTCCTCATTTGTAATATATTTCTTCAAAGCTGTTAAAATAATTTCTAATTTTTTTATCGTAAAAATTGTGAAGAAAAATCATTGACAAATCAATATTTAGTACAAATTAAATAGTGCAATTTAAATTATGAATAAAGACTTTGAACTCTATATTTTAGTAAATATAAATATATACAATAAATTAGTAAGTACATATATACAATATACAAGTTCAGCAAGGAAACTAACAAATATCTAAAATCACACACGGTGAATGTAACGGTGAATATGTGCTTTAAGCAAAGGGGATATAGTCAAACCTTTGTAAGTTGAAATAATAAAACATACGTCACAAAAAAATCAAGAATAATCATAATGCACTTAAATAATGGTAGACAATAAGATACAAAATGAAATGCGGTAGTAAAAATACAGTAATAAAATATAGTTATGTTATGGTTGCAATTAATAAATTACAAACGTATGCATGTTAAAAAATCCGTGACCAAAAACCCTACTTTATATATGTACTGAAGTATTCTATCTCGCCATGTTTCATCATTGATTTTGTGTTCCTTTTCTGCCGTACAATTATTGAACCCTTTTTTGGAGATATATTATTCTGAAATAGTATATTAATGGTTTTCGATAATCTAACACAAATTATAGAAGCTTTATTTTTCTTACAAATTTCTATTACAGTACTTATCAAATACTTAAAACATTGCTTCGTAAAACGATGTTTTACGACTTTATATGATTGATTTAATCTATTATTTGCATTACACGACTCTACAAAAAAAATTTTGTTCCTTGTCCTAAAGTTTATTTTACGATTTTCCGGTTAATTGTGCACAAAAACGACAAAAAAATACCTTTTTACCCTGTAAAGTTTGCTTTTGTGACAGTTATAGTAATAATACTCATTTTCGAGTTTTTATAGGAATTTTAATTAATTCTAATACATTCAAAGATACCGCGATATAAAAGTGGGGTTTTTACATTCACACAGTGCCTCCAGATGGCACTCGAGTGATAAATAACAATCAGGTGTTTTGTACAAGTCTAGAAAAAGTTAAAAT
>NW_012026816.1:4675636-4676005 GCF_000956235.1 Wasmannia auropunctata
CTCTACGAGGGTGATGAACACAAGTTCAACTCCTCGGAGTCACAGCTCCTACATTTTCTGGAGCGTACCCGCCAACCAGGCTGGAAGTGGATCGATAGCAAGCAGCGATCCCAACCGCCGGAATACTCCGCTGCGAGTTCCAATTCCAGCTCTCATCGTAAGTCATCGATCTTTTATGCTTTGACTATATAAGTATGGACTGATAGTAATTAACTTCACACATGTCGCCAAGCTGGAAGATGTAGACTCCACCTCAGTCAGTAATTTTCTGCGGGGAGGGGGAAGGCTCCTGTGAAATCAGCGTGTTTACGACATGTAAAGAAAAGGTGCTGAGTTTGTTTTTAATTTCATTCCGTCGATTTGAGATTA
>NW_012026816.1:4676025-4684776 GCF_000956235.1 Wasmannia auropunctata
CACTACGAGGGTGATGAACACAAGTTCAACTCCTCGGAGTCACAGCTCCTACATTTTCTGGAGCGTACCCGCCAACCAGGCTGGAAGTGGATCGATAGCAAGCAGCGATCCCAACCGCCGGAATACTCCGCTGCGAGTTCCAATTCCAGCTCTCATCGTAAGTCATCGATCTTTTATGTTTACCGTTGCACATATAAAGGGGCATATACACCTAGACACTAGTCAAAATAAGGTCTAAATTTGCGAATTTTTTACGGAAAAACGAAAAGACACTATAGAGAAGTCGGATCTGTTTCATTGAAAGATTACATTTTTTTCTTTAAAAAAAAAATATATAGGTATATGTATATATATTTGATTAAAAAATGATTTAAAAAATGGCTTCGCTGGCTATTTAATTTTTTCATAGTCGTGTTTTGAAAACGGCTTTTGCGGTGACCACTGCTGTTTTTACAGGACTCATCTGAAAGCAAAATGTAACGAGTTATATAAAGTTGAAACATAGATCTAGTTCCCCATGAAGCCGTTTTTCAAAATATTGCTTTTGAACAATATGGCAGCTGGTCAAAGTCAACATAGCGATTTATCACTTTAAGTCTTACTCGTTTTTTGGTTACGAAAAAAAAAACGAAGCGTAAAAAAAATCCTACGTAGGGAACTAGTTTTTAATGTCTAGAAAAAGCGTGTAAAATTGCAAATTAATCGATCAAACCATTTTCGAGATATAGTGGTCACACGTTTTGAAAACCACGTTTTGAGAAAAACGCGTTTAAAGTTTTACATTCAGATTACATTACATTAATATTAAAAATTTTACTTACATTGAATCATCTACGCCAGGGCTATAAAGCAAACCCTCTGCTGAAATGGATGCTTCCAAAAACATTTTCAAGACATCGTACTTTAAAAATATGTATTTAAAAAAAAAATCGATTTTTTTTACCTCTCTAGGTGTATATGCCCCCTTAACAAAACTATTTCTAGCAATATTAAAATTAATAACGTTTAAATTCTATTTGTGTTCCGACAGCTCATCCCTACAAGGGCGACAAGAACTCATATTTCTGCGACAGATATCTGCTGCTTAGTCTGGTATACGATGCTAAGGTAACCGAGTGGTTTGCCCAGCAAATCCCACCGAATCCCAGCACCAAGGAATCAGGGGGAGGATAATTTCAATTTACTAGCCAACGTAAAAGAGTGCTTTACACAGCATGACTAGACTACTTACGAAAAAAAAAGCAATAAACGAATTTTCCTTTTCCCTATTATGCACATTATTTCCCTTATAAACTAGCACGCGATTAATCGGTCGATTTTTTTAACATAATTATTCGCGTTTCATATATATATATATATATATATATATATATATATATATAAAATTATATCGCTTTCACATAGATATAATTATGTAATGGTAATTAATGGTAATTAAAACGGCACTTATCGCTACTTGGGATAATTAATTTATAAAAAAGACTATAAAAGAACTATAAACAAATTTGACAGATTCACATTCCGATTTTACCGTGAATATTTAATATTAAACAAGTAATTACCGATAATCAGAAATAGAGTAAAAAATGTTCGTAAAGATAAAATATAAAATAAATAAAGATAGAACGATTAATCGCTACTCGACGTATCTTTAGGACGGAGACATCATTCTTTCTCTATCACTGTTTCCTTATCAGAATTAAAACTTACACGTGCTCATTTTGACACAAAATACTCTCCGTCTCGTGTTTTTATCTTATTTTTCTACTTTATGCACAATTTCTTTATATTTCTCTGTCTTGTTTTTCTTATTTCTATGAGAATAGAAATTCACCTGTTCCTTTTGACTAATGTAACTTACCACTTTGACGCCATGCAGACCTTTAGCTAGGCTGATGAATCAGATGACCAGGTAACGCCATCACAACGCACCTTACATTTTTAGAAAGTAACGAATTAACTCGCAACCGTTCATGTCGTACATTATAATGCGAATATCGGCTCTTCCTATCTTTCATTTTTCTTCTTAGCTCAATATATCTCTCTTTCCCTCTCTCTTTCTTTCATAGAATCCGTTTCTTTCACTCTGCTCCACTTTTCATTTAGGAAACTGCATTTTTATCTTTCTCTTTTAGTTAATTGAAGAAAAAAAAAATTTTATAGAAAAATTTGAAATAGAATCTTATTTCTCGCGATTCCTCTTTTCTCAAATTAATTTGCTACCTTCCTTCGTAAAATACTTGTTCATTTTTATTTATTCTTACATTTTTGCGATATAATCTTGTCCTTTTTTTCTTTCTGCTTTTGTCTTCTCACTCTGTTTCTTTTTTCACTTCTTTCGACACTTTGAGGTCGGCGCAAATAAAAGCTTGCAAGTCGTAGGGCGATTATCATTTTTTAGGAACAGAAGCCCGACAAGGAAGTATGCTTTGTGAACGCCACTGCGAAAGCAAGAGGATTTTCCCAACATGCAATTGATTTTGACTTATAATAATGAAAGTATCATTCGTTCGTTTGCGCCATTCTACAAAAGGGCAATTCTTTCTCTGACTGTTGAATCTTTTCGCAACACAATTTCTTTCAGTATTTAATTTAAATCAATAATTAACAGAGATAATAGACAAATATATATTTATGATGGAATGATAAAATCATATTCTACTTTTAGTAGAAAATCGAAGATAATAATTTGCGGTATAATTTTTTGTCTTTTACTATTTTTTTTTTAAATCAAATTCCATGTATATGGCGCAAAGGAGCTGCGAGTTTGCATACGAATTTTGAGAGACCTGTATAAGTTATATGTATAGTTATGTATTGAGCGTTGTATATCTTGAAACGGCTCCTTTAAAAGAGTACAAGTAAATGCCAGCTCGAGTCGTGGACGATCCGAATCGCTTTTTCTGAAGTGTTCTCTCTCGTAGGAAGCAGTTCAAGCAACGCTTTGGAGTGGTCCTGGCGTTTATGGCTACACATAGCGGATTGACCAGATGGCAAGACTTTTCTCCAGTAGATAAGGATATATCGTCGCCAGAGGATCATTTCAGTAAGCTGTATCCTCGTGCCATCGACGAAGTATGGTATAAACGTGCGGTCGAGCAGTACTACGTAAATCCGGATAGTTTTGTTTTTTCCGTGCCGCTCGAAGACGAGGGTGCCGACAACACCACTCTAGTCACTGCCACTCGTGCTGTGTTTATCGGTAAGTCGGTATTCAAACCGTTCAAAATAGAAAAGTAGCATGTTTCCTCTTTCAATTTTAAAGTGTTAAAATCGACAAGAGCCTTAATTTCTTAATTTATTACTATTATATACTTATTCGTCTTATTTTTTAAAAATACTAGTACATAACAGGCGCGCGCTTCGCGCGCGTTGCGTATTAAACCCCATACATCTTCTAATAACATTTACACCAATTTACATTTTAATTAAACAAATTTTAACAATTTTTGAAAAAAAAAAATAAATTTTCTTGAAAAAAATAAATTTTCAAAAAAATGACGTTTTGATCGGCCATATTGAATTGGCCATTTTTAAATAAAATCACGATTTTTTTAAAAATAGCCACATAATTCATCTTTAAGATGATCCCAAAAAGAATCGATATCTTTATTTTTCTGGAAGATATGAATTTTTAAACATTGGGGAAAAGAGGCTTCATGCAGGTAACATGGCAATTTTAAGATAGGAAAAAGAACGTTCGTATACGTATAGATGAGATAGAAACAAAACGTCCAAAATGAGAACAAGATTATTTATATATATTTATAAAATTCATATTTGAAATATTAAATAAGTAATTATCGCGAGTTAGTTGCATTATTCGTATAAATTTAATAGTCTTTCGATAATCAGACTCTAACGAGAGGATTTAATAATTAATTACATAACTTGCTTAAAATGTAAACGGTATATGTGAAAAGATAGGATATTAAATCTGCAAAAATAAATTTGCAGAAAATAAGGGAAAGAAAGGGAAGGCGCCGGCCATGGTGGTCGGCTTCCAGTTCCAGCACACTGCCTTGCAAGCGCTTTTCCAGAATATAACGTATAACTGCGATGGTTGCCAAAAAGACCAAAAAGAACAAAAAGAAAAAAGTCACTACTGCGGCGACGGGTCCTGGGCATGTTATCTCATTGACAATAACGGCTATATAATCGCCGCCGAGGACGAGACAGACGTCGGTAAATTTTTTGGCGAGGTCAGAGGTCCGATAATGAGCAGTTTAGTCAGAGATGGTGTCTTTGAGAGGATAAGAATCTTTGATTATCAGGCGGTGTGCTTCAAGAGTTCGCAAACCAACAACGCCGGCAACATTCTTCTCAACGTGAGCACTTTCAATTGTAATAATAATACTGTCAAGTCAAGAATGCCGGTCAAAGGAAAAGTTGCGAGCCATCTCTCGCTTTGCATAAATTCTGTATAATTATAATCAATTTTATTTAAAGAATTTTTAAAGGATTTTTTAATTATTTGATAATCCAAGCGTCAGACAATGCACATGTCTTTTTTTTTATTTTTTCAGTGAAGAAATATTTTTTCAGTGAAGCAATAGATAAGTCTTGACGCAACAAATGTTACAATTAAGATATCATAATTTATAGTTATAAATGTCAAAATTGACTCTAAAATTAAATAGTAAAATGTCATGTCGCAGCCATGGAAGCATTTCCAGAAAGCATTATCATGGATGATCGGTCAAGCCGCTTGGGCTTGGGCAAAGGCGGGCGTAATGGACTCTGATGACGCGGAAGCATATTACGTTAGCGACGATGAATCGGCCGGTGATTATCACGTAAACGAGGATAAACCTCCGCCGGTTCCTGAAAAGGAAGGCGGAACCAACTTTGATCAGAACATTCTGATCAATCGTACACGACCGGAAGTGTGTGATAAAGAGGTAAACTTTAATTTAAAATTATATATAATGATTATATATATAATAAACTATGCCGAAATTATAGATTACAATTATAATTTATGGTAGGTATAGATTTTACTGAAGAAAAATTGATTTCAAATTGCCAAGAAATTAAGCGATTGTAATAATAGATACATTGTAAATGATTATTAATTCAATGTGGCTTTCTTAGCATTTAAAGTTTCTTTAATTATTTTGAAATAAGTTAATATCTTAATTCTTAATTCTAATTTGCCTTTTTTTTGGCACATTTTAATGTATATGCATCCAATTTACAGATATATTTATATCTGCGAAACGCCTCGTTCGACTCGTTCGACATGGACATGAATTGCGAGTATAGATGGTACATGGTGCAGCCGGTGTCTTATAGTAATATGTTGCTTGTGGTGGTAAATACCGTTTGCGGCGACACGACGTCACCGACACTGAACGTCAAGCCTGAGGAAGTGATCTACGAAAATAACACGCTGGTTTGCCAAAAGACGCTCATCGGTCTCAAGCGAAAGCGGCCGCAGTCCTGCATACGCACGCATCCTGACGAGAGCCGTATCAGGGATCAATGCGGCTTGGCGACGAGCACCAGGTCGAACTTGCTTCTCTTGATATTGCTGCTGATGTGCGCGTTGGGAAAGAGTACTTACTTCCTCGGCTGAGATTGAGCTGATTTCGATTAGCCAATGATCGGTGTCAAACTAATCAACAATGAAATTCATAAATAATGCCGCGAATCGGACCGACTTTTGCCTGACGGGGCGCATACATCCAGTTGTCTCGTCGGACAATCAGAATTGCTACATAACGCATGTATTTGAACGATTTTCTAATTATTCGTTGATTTCTCTAATCAATAAACTGGTTATTTCATGCGCGCGAATTAGAATTCATGTAACTGATATTTAATTTAAGAACAAGGGGGAAAACTTGAGTAAATGGAGAATTTAGTAAGAGAGAAATAATGAAAGTAAGCTAATTCTTTCTCTCTTTTCGAAATATTTTTATATAATATTAATTGAATTTTTTATTCCCCTCTAATATCACATATACCAATCCTGATCATGAGCTCTCTGAGATATTCTGTGCTCTCTTATCTCTCGTTACTGCGATGTACTCATTACTGTAAATGCGGACGCAGTCGAATTATGGTCGAATTTCTAGGACGAATTTAATGTGCTATCCGATCCTGCCCGGTACAGTCAGTTTCTATGCGATCAATCAAATGTGGCGAACGCAATCGATATCAAAATGTGTGCTAAGATACAAAATTGTCCTCCATCGTCATCGATCGTCAAATCAGATTAGATGATCAGAATTAAAACGCATAGCGTAGGATTGTTCGCTAACACATTTTCGATCATGAAATAGAGAAACAAGTGTGATTCGATGAATGATTTATGTAGATGCATTTTATTTATTATGTCATAAAGAAGATCGAATTGAAAGAAATCGACAGGCGTCTGTTCTTCAAATTAGATACTCAACTCCGGATAAATTCCTGTCAATTATTTTCAATTTCTATCCATCTTTCTTTCAATACTCGAATTAAAGATAAGCGATTGGATCCTTCAATAGGCAAAACAAAAAAAATAAAAAAAATATATATACTAGGCGTCATGAATGTCTTAATACAATGAAGTTACATACATTTGCGACGTATTTTCGTATTGTTTAAGCAATAATTATGATGCGATTGCGATATAGTTATCTAGATATAAAACCGGAATATGTCTCAAATATGCGTAACTATTTGGAGGCATTTTTCGCATCAAGCGAATATGGGCGTCAAAATGGTCGAGATTCTTTTTTCTAATGATTTTTCCAAATACGCGTCAATTAGAAGAATTAGTTTCTTTTGACAATCGGAAAGTAAATTTTACTGAATATCAGGATGCGTTCTCGAAGATCACTAAAACAAAGTGTCTCAACCGACTTTGACATTTTCCACCACATGTATGTAGATAGGAACAATTGAATGAACACGAGAGCGCTACAGGTATATTCTAGAGTCGATCTAGCCAGTTTAAATGCTAACTCTCGTTGAAGACATAGATTTTTCTAGTTGTCGGAGCAGGGTCGCGTACTTCACACAGTGCATGTTCACAAAAACACTACGATACATTCGCTTTGTACATTATAAATCGACGGCGATATGGAGAGGTGACGTACGTCGTTTGACATCTACAGAAAATTACGAAACGTTAATTTTGTATATCGCTGTATCATATTGAGGTGTGTGTGCGTGCGTGCGTGCGTGCTTGCGTGCGTGTGTGTGTGTTTGTGTGTATGTAAAGAAGTGTGTGCCTTTGGACACGCGGTTAAGCAAAGAGAAGAAAGAGGAATATGAGATCTTGTTGTATGTTTATCGAATAAATTACCGAACGTTCTATATTACCGCTGAACTCCGACTCTCGGATGGTGGTCTCGTCGCGGAAACGAGTCCTGTACGGAGAACGGGGGATGTTGTTTGTATTACATAGAGTTTATTACAATTTGCTATGTACAACGGCTTGCCTATGTAAAACGAGGACGTTTTCGTATCAAAATGACAACTTTTCAAGAGAAGACAAGACTTTGCTTAAACCTCAATTAACCATCTCCTATGCTCCTCGTTTTTTACATACACATCCTGTCTTGCCTTCCAGCTTCTTTGCTGCCTCTTCACTCAGTGTGAATTCTTGGAGATTATTAAGAAATTAGTTTTGCGGTCAGTTGTGACAATTTCGATTGCAGTACTAATAACTGTTTTTCCCTTTTTATTTCTCCTTTTTTTTTAAAATTATATTTAATTAATATGTACTATTAATATTGATTATAACGTCTATAATCTTTTTAGTCTTAATGTTTAATTTTTCATTTGTTGGACGTTTAATCGAAAATGGAAGGCTCTCAGTATGACGTCGTACATACATATACAGTGATGGGAGAAAGTTCCGTAGGTCAAATATCTTGGAAAATAATAATTATGGAAGAAAATGTTCAATACAAAAGTTTTAGTATATCAAGTGATCTATTATATGGTTATATCGAAATGACCTTCATGTGACCTTGAAGGACACCGTAAAGATCAACTTTGAAATCTTAAATGAAAACTCCTATTTTCTATTACATATTCTTAAAGCTGGTGTCAAGACGTTTCCGAAACACTGGTTACAAACCCTTTTTGCTTGAGATCTTCCTAAGTTACAAACCTTCAAAGTTTAAGTATCGCCGGCGCGTTATCTAAGGTGTACCGCGTGGAAGAGGCACGGTCGGATCAATCAAAAATGTAATTCGTGGAAAAATTAAAAATTTTATGTAGAAAAAGTAACAAGGAACGACGGTTTTCTCAGATCTTTTTTAATTATACAAGTACGCCAAGAAGGACGATAACTCTTGTTTTTAATTATCCAAAGGCGGTCACACTCTTTTTCTACATAAAATTTTTAATTTTTCCACGAATTACATTTTTGATTACTATTAACCTTCAAACCGCACACTTCGTTCGAGCACCCACTAATAGAATAATGGTGCGAATTTGGAATTGACATCTTAAATTGTATATATTTCCTGAGGATAAAAACAGAAATGTTTTGAAAACCACACTTTTTTGGGGTAAAATTTTCTCATAAATCCAACGGTATTATTCAATTTGATGAAAAAACTATTTAACAATCAAAAATTAATTATAAATGAGTTACCGTTTTGAAAAATATCATTTTTTCAAAGAAAAGCTGCCATTTTTTTGTTATTTCATGAAATGAAATGAAACTTGCGTGATTCTTTAATTAAAATAATGTACTTTAATAAAAAATTATTGTTTTTGCAAAAATAGAAAGTAAAATATTTTTCC
>NW_012026816.1:4684796-4691896 GCF_000956235.1 Wasmannia auropunctata
ATCCAATTTCTAAAGTTACTGTCTATCGGACAGTTTTGCGATTCGAAAGAACGGGTTCAGTTGCAGATGAAAACAGGTCTGGGAGACCTAAAACAGCAACTAACTGCCGGCGATACTTAAACTTTGAAGGTTCGTAACTCAGGAAGATCTCAAGCAAAAAGAGTTTATAACCAGTGCTTTGGAAACATCTTGACACCAACTTTAAGAACATGTAATAGAAAATAGGAGTTTAAATTAAAGATTTCAAAGTTGACCTTCACGGTGTCCTTCAAGGTCACATGAAGGTCATTTTAATATAACCATATAATAGATCACTTAATATACTAAAACTTTTGTATTGAACATTTTCTTCTATAATTATTATTTTCCAAGATATTTGACCGTTACGGAACTTTCTCCCATTACTGTATATTTCATTGAGGGCAATGCACGGTTTGAATTTAGCGCGGCTCTTTAATCATGCCACCTGCCGTCACATGACTGATTTCTATTCTAACAGATGTCGCTGAAACACTTGCATCTTTTAAAGGGGGGAGCTTCCCCTGAGCCAGTATACTCGACCATTAGGGTACTGGTAGGGTGGAAGCGAATCGAAGTGAGTTTTGGTGAGTTCGAACGACACATGCGATGATATAGTTGTCGGTGTAAGCCACTACCCATGGTCTTCGTTTAATTCCGTACCAAGTGTTCCATCCGATTTTGACCTGAGCAAAACCTGCAGAAATGGCCATGCAGTCGTTCAAGAAACGCGTCTGTTATTACTATGATAGTAAGTATCGAGATAGCTATTGTAAAATCACAGAAATATATTTTTCGACGCTTAGCTGAAATGCGTTTGCATCGCTCACGTTCATGTGCCACCTCTGTTTCATCTGGCTTGACACTCAACTGCTAATCAGCCTGTTTTCCGTATGATTATTGTCGAACCGTACGAAGCATGATAGGTCTCGGCACAGTAAACTGAGATTCGCATGCTCATTATGTCTGATAATACGATTTTCGCGTGGTTAAGACGACAGACTTTCAGCTGCGCTGTCGCGCGACTGTAGCGTCAGCCGTTCTTGGTCACACAGCTATCGTATATCCGAGAATTTCGTATCACTACGATAAACTGTGATGCAGTTATTTTTTTTCCAAAATATTTTACGTTCTCCGAAAATATTTTCTGTATGAATCGATAAATCGACCAACGAAATGGAAATTAATACGGTTTTTGTGGAAAATCGCGAGAGATTCTCAAATGTATTCCGGTATACTGTAGTCTTCACTGAACCATTCAATCAATGATGACAAATTTGAAGCCATTTATAGCATTGCCTTGATTTAGTATATATTTTTGCTATTTATCCAGGTGATATTGGAAATTATTATTATGGTCAAGGACATCCTATGAAACCACATCGTATAAGGATGACGCACAATCTACTCTTGAACTATGGTCTTTATAGAAAAATGGAGATATATGTAAGAATATTTTTACAATTATTTTCCACTTGCGTATTTATCTTTTACTTGTTTAGTTTTCTGTCAAAATATTATATTTAGTTGGAATATGGTTATTATACTATATCTGTGTTTTGTAATCTTTTAGCGACCTCATAAAGCTACAGCAGAAGAAATGACAAAATTCCATAGCGATGACTACATCAGATTTCTAAGATCAATACGGCCGGACAATATGGCAGAGTACAACAAACAGATGCAACGATGTAAGTCATCGTTATTGTTGAACAATAATGATTACGTTTGATTGAAATTATGTTTCGAAATACTTTAATACTTCTTTTTTTTTGTTGCGACACAGTTAATGTGGGAGAAGATTGCCCTGTTTTCGATGGCTTGTACGAATTTTGTCAATTATCAGCTGGTGGATCTGTAGCTGCCGCTGTGAAACTCAACAAGCAAGCCTCAGAAATTTGCATTAATTGGGGCGGTGGCTTACATCATGCAAAGAAGAGCGAAGCTTCTGGTTTTTGCTATGTAAATGATATTGTACTTGGGATTTTGGAACTGCTAAAATATCACCAGAGAGTTTTGTACATCGACATTGACGTTCATCATGGCGATGGTGTAGAAGAAGCCTTTTATACAACCGACAGAGTGATGACGGTCTCATTTCACAAGTACGGCGAGTATTTCCCCGGAACAGGAGATCTTCGCGATATAGGGGCAGGAAAGGTAATAATATTTATATTATTATTTATCTAAAATATTAAATTAACCACTGAGTATGTACGGTTTCTTTTTTTATTATTACTAACAGGGAAAGTACTATGCAGTTAATATACCTTTGAGGGATGGTATGAATGATGAAAGTTACGAATCAATATTCGTCCCTATCATCTCTAAAGTGATGGAGACATTTCAACCTTCCGCTGTTGTTTTACAGTGTGGAGCAGATTCATTGACAGGTAAGATTTTTTCAAAAGAAACTTTCCACTGCCGCAGTATTGCATTACTTTTAATTACGAATACTAACCAATGCAGGCGATCGATTGGGATGCTTCAATTTAACTGTGAGGGGCCATGGTAAATGCGTAGAATTTGTGAAGAGATACAATTTACCTTTTCTGATGGTAGGAGGTGGTGGTTATACCATCAGAAATGTGTCTAGATGTTGGACATATGAGACATCGGTGGCTCTCGGATGTGATATTGCTAATGAGCTGCCATACAACGATTACTTTGAATATTTCGGGCCTGACTTTAAATTGCATATTAGTCCTTCAAATATGACAAATCAAAACACTTCTGAATACCTTGATAAAATTAAGTAAGTTTCGATTTTCAATTCTATATGTAATTTGTTTTTATTATTTTTTTTATGTGCATGTGTTAAGAGCGAATTAATTTGTAAATTGCTCTTAATCACAGAACAAGGTTGTTTGAAAACCTGAGAATGCTACCTCATGCACCTGGCGTACAAGTTCAGGCAATACCAGAGGATGGTGCCATAATCGAAGAGTCGGAAATTGAAGAAAAGGTTAATCTTGATGAAAGACTGCCTCAGCGTGATTTAGATAAAAGGATACAACATGAAAATGAGTACAGTGATAGTGAAGATGAAGGTGAAGGTGGACGAAGAGATAACAGATCATACAAGGTAAATGATCTTTATACTAATCTGTTTGATATTTAATCAGTTAATTCTTTTAAAAATTTATTAAAAGCTTAATAAACCTTAATAGGTATAGATATTAAATTTTGAATTTTTTTTCATATTAAAGGGATCTACGAAGCGGCTACGTTTGGAAAAAGGTCAGGAAATAGACATGCGTATTATGAATATTCATATAAAGAAAGAAGATGATGTAAAATCAGACCCTAGAGGTATTAAATTAATTTTTCATTTTACTTTTGCAAATTAATATTTGGAAATATAATTATATGAACGTTTCTGTTTAACTAGAAAATGAAAGGGCTGAAAAAGCAAATCTCATGAATGAAGAAATGAAGAAAGAGGGCGGAATTAATCTCTGATAAGTAGCTCCTTCAAAACTTGCATGATATCTGCACAAGTACAAAAGTCCCTATTTAAAAATTAAATATAGGTTATTTGAAAGGAAAAAAAATAGGATTTTTCATTGGATCGTTATTGCGCTGTATACTGAAGCCTCTTCAGATAGCAGTACCTATGTGTGCAATCTGTTTAGGCCTGAGGCTGAAGACAAGTCATATATGGAATTGTGAAATAAAAAGTATGCGTATATCAGTGACGATCGAGGATCTTCTTCCATGATTTTATGAATTAAGAGAAAGCATCGAGAAGATGAGATGAAATTATGAACGTATGGATTTTGTATATTACTGTATTTGTACTTTTGTATTTAATGAGATAAGTAAAGTTGCTTTACAGTACGTAATTACGATGAAAATTATTATCTTACATTAGGATGAAAATAAATACAAAATCCTATGTTTATTATAACAAATTCGGCAAACATATATACATACATATATATGTTACTAAATCAGTCTGTTACTATCAGAGTGATAGAAAAATGATATCTCCTTCAAAAGATCAATGAAAATGTATTAGCGTTATTCCATATATTATATATATTCGATTAATGTAATGTGTTCTATATACAATCGCCTATATATAAAATTATATATACACCCTTTTTACATTAAAATAATTCTAGAAAGGACTTGACATCACTTCGATTGTGCCTCCAATTTTTTGATTACTTCTAACAAAGTTTCCATCCGTATGTGATCATACAATCTGTCCTCCAATTTTTCTAGAGCTGCTCCACCCTGCATAAAGTCCGCCAAGTTGTAGAGAGTTCCATTCTGACTCAGCCTGTGATCGGTCACGCGATCTTGATTATAATTGTACGTTCTAATCTTTTCATTCCTGAGCCTCATTCCCATTTGCTTTTGCCGTAACTCGCTCGTGGATGACGTTTGCTTGCTCAATTGTTGCTCGTACAGGACGCTCCTCAATTTGTCCATCGCTATCCTTTTATTCTTAGTTTGCGACCTATCGGTCTGACAGGAGACGCTTAGCCCGCTCGGCAGATGCGTTATCCTCACCGCAGAGTCGGTAGTGTTCACGTGTTGACCACCTGCGCCAGACGATCTTTTCGTCTCTATCTTCAGATCTCTCTCATTGATCGCAATCTGTATTTCTGACGGCACTGGCAAAATCGCCACCGAGGCAGTACTGGTGTGCACCCGGCCCAATCTCTCCGTGGCCGGTATCCGTTGCACTCGGTGTACACCGCCCTCGTACCGGAACTTGTCGACCTGGTCGCCAGATATCATAATGTTGACATGTCTAACGCCCTTGTTATCAGTCACCTCTATGTCGATCACCTCGTGCTCCAAATCCAAATACTTGGCGTATCCTGTGTACATATCATACAAATCCTTGACGAACAGCATCGCTTCCTGACCACCGACACCCGCCGTTATTTCGACAATAATACTATTGTAAGAATCTTTATACATGTTTGACAGTATCGTGTTTAACAATCTTTCGTCGAGTGCATTTAATTGCTCTTTATACAACGCCTCTTCCTCCTCCGCTAACTTTTTCATCTCCACGTCTTGTTGTCCTACAAAAAAAGAAATTTATTGATAAAAAAAATGTCAACTGTCATAACGAACGTACCCCATTTTTACCTAAATCATGCAAATTCTGAATATTTTCTATGAGCTGCACTCTTTCGCTCAACAGAACACCGGAAGCATTTAGATCGATGAAGTCGGTCAAGTTATTTTTTCGCCAAGATTTGTTTTTGTACTCGTTCGCGAGATAATCTAAGAACTTTTTAGTTCTATTTTCCAAAATATTTGATCTCGCGTGAGCGTTGCAAAAATGTCTCGAAGTCCAAATCAGACTGGTTAATGACCAAGTATGTAGCTCGTCAAGTTTTATCAGATTTATGAGCTTCGGATATTGCCAATAATTTTTGAATTTGCATCTTCGAATAAGCAAAGACATTCCGCGTATCTGTATACAATATAGTACCGCAACTGATTATAACCTAGATACCCGTGTGCGCACCGGCTGCACACATGCGTAAAATCAGAAGATTTGACTTGATCAGAGGATCCTGAGAACGGCCATGCCCGCGATTTAACTGCGACCGGCGATTGAGCTGGTTTCAGCGCCTCTATATCCACAAAACGTGGACATTGAACACGTAGCCAATTACCACGAATTTGTCGGTAATATCTACAAATTTTTGGTGGTGATCCGTGCTATGTCCACGATTTAGCGGTTGTGTTCCGTGCTATGTGCAGGAATGCGAGTAGGTTAGTTTTAGACAAGGACGGACATCGGTCTTGGTCGCCCTTGTCTCATCAGTTGACAATCACGGAGCTCGAGCGGCGAGTTTGTTATCTCGCGGACACACTCGCCTCTTTCCCCGTTCCGTTTTTTGTTACGCTGCATTACCAAAATTCAGAAAGAGGATTTCGGGCGATTTCTGACAGCGAGATGGAAAATAGTAAAAAGAAATTTTTTCAATATAAATTTTATATGCTGTCGTGCACGCGTGCATATGATTTATGCATAACAAATACGCGAGTGTTCAATATATTATTGTACAATAAATAATAAGAAATAAATAAGAATAATTATAATAATAGAAATATTTTACTTTTTTAATTTTAAGCAATTTTATGTAAAATTTAGCTATTTTAGTTTAATAAATCGCAAGTAAAATATCAGCAAGTGTTGAACTCCTACTTTCAGAAAGCTCTTTCGATTCGGTAGCGTGCCTGCCTATATAATCGCGAGATCGCTGCGTGCCGATTCACATCTCGACGAATAATTTTATTTCAAATTAAAAATTTTAATTCTTACAAAAAAAGATAATAATAATAAATCACGCGGATTTATACACTTTGTCCATTATTTATTTTCCATAACAAAATTTGTACATACATTTTTCCTTTTTTATCAAACACGCTGTCTTGAAAAATAATTTTCTAAATTACTGTGTATTAAAAATAACATTTCTACATTTAGAAAAGGAAGAATATTATGAATAATTGCCTTAGGTCAAGTTTTTTTTTCTTACCCCGCCGGTTGAGATAAGCAGATTTTTTTTCCTTACCCTGCCGGTTGGGGTAAGCAATTACATTGTCATATCTTCTTTTTAGAAGCATCGGTAACAGCTCGTACTTTTATTTATATCGCATTTATTTTGTACATATGGTATTCGGCCCTTGGATTTTTAATGACGTTCATATTTGGATTGATCATTAGCAGTTTGTCTCATTTATTTATTAAGAATCAAAACTAAGAGTTAGGGTGCCGTCCCATAGCAGAGATTTTTCATGTAACGCGCGCATCGCGTAATCTGCAATCGTTATACGCGCGGTTTTCTGTTATGCAAAATTTATTTGCATATGTCCCATGGTACGTAAAAAGATTAGAGCATACATGATGGCATATTTTTATTTATATTCTTTTAGACTGTTCCAATAAAAATTGGAAAGGTCGCAATTCATTGGTTATGCGCATTAATTATAATATACTCCATGGGACATATGGAAATAAATTTTGCGTAACAGAAAACGCATAACGTATAACGCCTCTGACTGGTTACGCAATACGCGTTACATGAAAAATCTCTACCATG
>NW_012026816.1:4697124-4700819 GCF_000956235.1 Wasmannia auropunctata
AATTAATTAAATTACTTGAAAAATTGCTGTGCAGTTTCTGCAAAAATTAACATAAGTGAACGTTACAAAGTTCTACCAAGTTAATCGAATTTTTTGAATATGAATTTTCCGAATGACTCATTTCTTCTCTATATATGTACCGATTACTATACAGTTTAATATTAAGCTAATATAAGATTATATGTAAAATACACCCCAAAAAAAATGTTCTACTTATATGCGGGAAATTCTTTTAACCATTTCCTTTAAGAAAAAAGTTTTACATGAAGCATATTCCTTAGCTATAAAGCGTATTTATCTCTAAAGAAATGGACCATGAGCTATAATCAAGAATAAATTCTTATAGTAATTCGACATTCTTCTACATTTTGAATATATATCTCATAGTAATTCGATATTTCTCTATATTTTAGAATATATACTCATAGTAATTTAATATTCCTCTACATTTTAGAATATCTTTTCGAGACATTTATTTAATATTAAGAAGAAAATCTTTTAGCATCAAGATGGTACTACTAAAGGATAGAATATTTTTTTTTGGGGTGTACGCAATTCATTAAATGGCCGAATAATGTATGTAAAAATTTATATGGAATTTATTATGCACCAAGATTTACAAAAAGTTTTTATATTCCTAGCAATTATTTTGTATCAAACGTGATTGATCAAAGGCAATTCAGAGTAAAAATGAAAATACCGTGAGTAGCATCTACTACCGCTTTCCATATACCTATCATCAATTCTGTGCCCATATCAAGCGTGAAGCCGCGACCGTAGAAGACGCTCTCAAAACTTGTGATATTCACTTACGCGGTCTAGTTCAAATTAAAATTGTGAATATATATTCTTTTATACTATAATATATCTCTATTAAAAAAAATATGTAAATGTAAACTGCATGCGATAGAAGGCAATAGAAATAAATTAATTCTATCAATTTTTCTCCGTTTAGCCGTACACTTAATCTGCCACTTAAAATAATTTTTAAAAGAATAGAAATGTGCAACTCAGTAACACCACATGTTCCAAATTACATATATTAATTTGCATGCTTGTTTTTAGACAGTACAGTGGACTGTACTTTAGATAGTGCAGTGTTATCGTGGCATTCGAAATTATATATATATTTATATATTATTATACATACTTAACATTCTTATACAAATGGTCAACGATACCGTTTGCGTCACTAAAATATTGCGAAATATAATACGACTTTAGCGTCACTAAAATATTGCGAAATATAATACGACTTTAACTATATGCAGAGTGAGACACTTAACTTGACGACCTTGAAAAACCTATAAATTATGTTGTACGAGAAATTGTTATATACAAAAGTTGCATAACTTAGAGGGGGTCATTACATGGTATATAAATTCTTTTTTTATAAGTGGAGGCATTTAAAAAATTTCAAGGTCAATTTCGTTTTTTTTCAATTAGAATTATATGATTTTTTTTACATATAATATGATTTCTCTAATTATTCTGCATTTAAAAGTATTAAGATCAAGACTTCGAAAAATTAATAGTTTATGAAATATTTTATACTTTATTCTAGCACATTTTAACATAAAATGTAAAATATCTCGCAAACTACTAATTTTTTAATAGACATACTTTAATACTGTATGTATAGAGCAATAAGATAAATTAATTGATGTAAAGAAATAAGTTCTCTCCTACAAAATCATCTTCCATCGCTACAGTGCTCATTTTTACGTATTACACCCCAAAAAAATATTCTATCCTTTAGTGGTACCCTCTTCATGATAAAAGATTTTCCTTTTAATATTAAATAAACGTCTTGAAAAGATATTTTAAAATGTAGAGAAATATCGAATTACTATGAGTATATATTCTAAAATATAGAGGAATATTGAATTACTATGAGATATATATTCAAAATGTAGAAAAATGTCGAATTACTATGAGAATTTATTCTTGATTATAGCTTATGGTCTATTTCTTTATAGATAAATACGCTTTATAGCTGAGGAATATGCTTCATGTAAAACTTTTTTCTTAGAGGAAATGGTTAAAAGAATTTCCCGCTTATAAGTAGAACATTTTTTTTGGGGTGTATTTCCATTGCCCTGGCACTGTTAGTACAATTTTTGGGCGGACTACTTCAAGTAATTTTCATTAGTATCTTCTAATGTAGGACGAATGACGATAACATAATTTCTTTAATTGTAAGTTTTCTTAGATATATTTTCGGAATGGTCGGTGATTATTATTCATTTTTATGCTTATAAGAAAAGGGACGGAAGTGTCCTCCTCCGATTTTGATGAGCTTTTAATATGTTATTCTTTAGACAAAACTAAAAATTAGGCTACCGCATATTCGTGCTCTTACCCAAAAAAAAAAAAAATTTTAATATTAGTGGAATCCGCTAAATCTTAGAGGATTTTATTTTTATATATGGCCTCAAGAGGAATCCTCTGAAATTAAGAGGAAAATATTCTGTGCACAATATTCTAATGGTTAGAATAATTTCGTCTTGCATTTACAATACAAGTCTTGTACTGTAAATCTATATTTATAATGCAAAATGTAATCGGAGGTTCGCATTTATCTGACGTGTTATGCCATGAAATGTGCTCGGAATAGGAGAAACAGACACGATCGACATGTATTATCACTATTATCAATACGAAACCGATAATAATATCTGTGAAATTGACACTTGAGCTACTTGTTGCTCACTACTTTCCACTACGCTCGCATATCTCAGCGGTGAAAGAACACATGGCGAAGGAAGAAGGAATTCCAATTGAGGACGAGGAGAAGGAAAATCAATTGATAACAAAGTCAAGCAAGATAATTTGACGTGATTGCCGTGCTTAGTGACAAATCCGATAAAGATAATTTCGTATTACCAGCTTACACAAGATTGATTTGTGAGACAATTACGGATAATAATTAAGAACAAACTACATTTTTAAAATGTCTTTGTAATAAATAAAAATATACAAACTTAATTAATTTGAGCAATATTTAGCAGCTTCTACTGTATTATTTCAATCTCGGTGTAAAAATATAAATTTTATTAAACAAACTTTTATTATACAACGTTAAAGTAAAGAAAAACGTGTCCAAATTAAAGATAATTTAACATTTACAAATTATATTACTTTTACTTTTTTATGCATTGTTTATTGCACATACTGTGTTAAATTAAAGTTGAGCTTAAATATTATCACAAGATAATTAAAAAAATCGCAGAAATTTAAAAATAAAAAAATTATGCCTTTCCTATTTTTAAGACTTGTTACACAAAATAATTTATAACTATTTATTGAATTAATCTTTATCTTATTAAATAAGAGAAAATATATTGCCCTCTTTATGCTAAACGTCCTACAAACAATTTCTAGGATAGAATTTTGAATTAAAATATAATGAATTCAGTCTTAGTTTAATTTTCGAGAATCTAAATGAGTCATATTTATTTAAATATATCTTTGTTCTTTTACGCAATATAGTTATGTCGATGTGATATTTCGGATGAAATGGCGAAAATAAATACTTTAGGATGGATCGACTATACCCCTATTAAGCCGGACCCCCCACCTTCGCAAATTAAGTTCGGACCTAGTCAAAAATTTAGTGCTATTTTGTTGCTAATTAGTTGCTATAATCCAAATTTTGTTGCTCCAGCCGTTTAGCAGGAAATCGCGTAAAAAAT
>NW_012026816.1:4701295-4701731 GCF_000956235.1 Wasmannia auropunctata
TGCTCGCATAAATTTGATATATTAATAAATTGTAAGCATCGTAGTATCGAAAAAAGTCGGTTTCCGATTTTGTTGCTAGCTGCAACATGTAAAAATTAAATAGTTTTTCCCGCCCGACCGCGACGCGCGCTCTAAGTTCCCTTACCAAATCCTTCTAGATTTTGTTGCTCGCATAAATATATATATATCAATATACAGTTTTGCAACCCGGTACATGGCAGCACGTATTTATTGAAAAAATTTAGGAAAGTGCAAAATTGTCTTGCGGTTTTAATTTTAAACGACATAAATTAGTTAGCAGTGGAGAATCAGGATATGCGTATGGTACTTGTAAATGTGGCTCATTAATAAAATGTACAATAAATAATACAAAAGAACTGATAACGGAAATAAAATGTAAATTTATCGAAGGAGAAGGACGTTGTGGAAAACGGTA
>NW_012026816.1:4706149-4706719 GCF_000956235.1 Wasmannia auropunctata
TTCTGTAGAAAGTGATTTTAATATAATAAAAAATATTATGTTAAAAACAGAGAAAACCCCCATGCGTGCAAATGAATTTGTGATAAAGCACATGAATTTCATGAGCGGTCGCTTAAAAATAACAAACACAAATACTCAACATTTAGAAGATACAAGAGTAGAAGAAAATATTCATCCAAATAAAGATAATGAGATTATCAGAGAAAGTCCAAATGAAGATGGTAATAAAATAGTTAAAGTAAGAAACGAGAAAAAATGTCCAGCTTGTGAAAATGGACACGAACCGGACATACATGTTTTGTGTGCAAAAAATTTGTACATGCTCTGGATGGATGTTCTTTGCCACATGGAGAAGAAGGATACGGACAGAAGCGGATATGCATAGATTGCTATAATATTGATAATATTAAACATAATGGCAATGAAAGAAGTTGAAGATTGGCGAGGTTTGGCTACAGCAGACATACAACCTAAAGGACCGAAAGGAAAATATCTGCAAAAGGATAGTATACAAACAGAATTTTTATTTAATATTAATACTGACATACATAAGATACCAATAATAAAAAA
>NW_012026816.1:4709487-4710592 GCF_000956235.1 Wasmannia auropunctata
AACCATGAGGCTCTCTGTAAGAATGTGAGTAGATGTTTTACATTCTTTGGCGCAGGGAGATCTAAAATGGCCTTGACCTTTTCGTCGTTTGTGTGGATGCCGTTGGCTGTGATGACGTGCCCTAGGAACTTGACTTCTGAGCGAGCGAAATTGCACTTCTCCCTTTTGGCTCGTAGCTTGAATTCACGTAGACGTTCGAAAATTCGTTGTAAGTCCTTCACGTGTTCTTCGAAACTGGACGAAATGACGATTATATCGTCCAAATACACTAATACCATGGTCTCTTTTAGTCCTCTTCTAAATTGATCCATCATTCTTTGGAATGTAGCTCCGGAATTCTTGAGACCAAAAGGCATTCGTTTGAATCGGAAGGTGCCAAACGGTGTCGTGAAGGCTGTTTTGTCTCGGTCACTTGGCTTGACGTTTACTTGCCAGTATCCCGATCGTAAATCGATAGTAGACATGAAGAGGGTCCTTTTCGCATGGTGTAGTAATTCATCGATCCTAGGCTTCGGATACGAGTCTGTCTTCGTGATATCATTTAAACGTCGATAGTCAATGCAGACACGTACCGTACCGTCGCTTTTCGGTCTTAGTACCACAGGAGCGGCCCATGGAGATTCGCACTCTTCAATAACATCTGCCTCCAGCATGGCGTTGATTTCTTTTTCTAATATTTCCTTTTTGGAGCGTGACATTTGGTATGGGGGGACAGCCACGGGCGCTTCATCCCCGGTGTCTATGGCGTGTTCAGCGTAAGGAGTTGGCACTCCTCCTTGTGCAAAGATGTCTTCGTTTTCCTTTAGGACTTCATTAAGTTCTTTCCGTTGACTCGTGGAAAGAGCGTGTGCCTCATCGTCTCGCAGTGCGTTTGCGTAGCTTAGCTGTATGGTATCGGATGCCTCTTCGTCGTTTTCGAAATTCAGCTCATATAGCTTATAGTTATCTGCAAAATACCAAATGTTTTGTGAAAAGTCTATTACCATCCCTGCTTTCTCGATAAAGTCCATTCCGAGTAATGTATAGTTTCCTTTTGCGAATGGCATAACGACGAATTTTGTGCTTATCTTACGGTCCTCGACGAGGACGTCGACGTTAGTTACTA
>NW_012026816.1:4712715-4713167 GCF_000956235.1 Wasmannia auropunctata
TTAAGCATTTTGCATAAGCGCCGATGTACGGCTGCTGTGATACATTAGATTCGCGTAATATAATATTCTTTCAATCTAAATGTCTCGCGGTCATCGAACATATGTTAAAAAATGCAATTAAGCATTTTGATCAAGCGCCAATGCACGGCAGCGAGATCACGTCGCGAAATCAAACGATATCTGCAACATTTGCGAAAAATAGACCACACCCATTAGTTTCGGCATATATATTGTAAAGATTTTGATACACCTCGTCAGTGGTGAGATTTAATGCAACCAGGTGATTGTGAAAATGTAACTTTCGTTAATGAACATTGAAGAAATGATACCACCAAACGATTACATGGAGGTAGAAGTAGCACATGAGGAAGATGACCAAGAATTGATGGAAATAGAAGATTTTTCAGATGACTCAAATAACGATAGTGGTATGGACAACGAAGTGATCGAAT
>NW_012026816.1:4718073-4718838 GCF_000956235.1 Wasmannia auropunctata
AAAAAAATACGTAAGAATCATGCATAGCAAAACAATTTTTGAAGAAATTGTGTAAATAAATTATTTACAAACATTTAATTTGATAATAAAATTTATTTTTATTTATTTATTTGAGTGTTTATTTATGTATTTATTCATTTATTTCATTTATTTACATATTAATATGAAAAATTAGAATAAAATTGTAAGTGTGTCGAGAGAATGTATGCGAATTAGTGAGCGCAAAGAGCCACAAGTACCGCACGCTACGCTCCTGCGTACTCCGGCTAAGCGCGATCTAATTGATTAGCTTTATTCGTTAATAACTCTGTAAATAATGGTTTGAACCAAAATTGAAAGAGGAATTTTTAGTTCAAAATTGCATTCTCTTTCATGCCTTGAAATATTAATTAAGCGTTACGGGACACCTTGTATACCTACATTATGTTTTGTAGTTACAAATAAAGAATTTATTACAAAAATGGATAGACTTATAAAGATAGACTGCGCGCCCTATTGTTCTCGATGAGGCAGAAGCTAGAGTGAGAGGACTACACTCTTATGCTCTGAGCGTGGCGCAGCGCGGTGACCGGTGCGAGTCTCTCCTCTTTTCTACTCCCCACCAACGATTGAACAAGGACAGAGCATAAGAGTGTAGCCCTTTTACACTAGCTTTTACCTCACCGAGAACAATAGGGCGCGCAGACTATTTTATAGGTCTATGCAAAAATGCTACATTTAATAGCGAAAATATAAGGCGAAGAAAATATGATAGCGAAGATATGA
>NW_012026816.1:4718858-4719775 GCF_000956235.1 Wasmannia auropunctata
ATATAAACATGATTCTAACATATTAAAAAAGAAGAATTCAAACATTAATATCAATAAATGTAAATATTAATAAATTAATAAATATCAAAAAACATAAATACATCAATAAAGTAATAATTATAAAAATATAAGTTGCTAAAAAGACTATTACACAAAAATTTTAAGCATTTAAGTAAAAAAGAAGAAATTGTATATAAAACCGTATAAGCAAATCTTTACTAGTATATATCTAGTTTTAAAAAGACTAAAAGTCTTAACACTAATATTTTTTTAATTATTTTTTTATTCTAAATATGTGTGTATAATATGTATGTATTATATGAAAAACATGTATCTAAAAAAATATACACGACTACATTTTAAAACTTTTATTTATACTATTTAAATTAATAAAAAATTATAAAAAATATTCACAATAAAATAAGATAAAAAAACTAAAAAAGTACATAATGACATAAAAAAATAAACTAAAAAATTAAATATAAAAAAACTAAATTACATAATAAAATAAATTAATTGAAATAGGCTAAATAAAATACATAATGAAATAAATTTATAAAACTGAACTTAATTTTTTATGAAATTAAAATATAAAAAATAAAAATGTATTTAATGAAAAAAAATCTTAATAAAACAATCTTAAAAATAAAAAAATCTTATAAATATATATTGGAATCTTTTTGGTATATAATTATAGTGTCACCTCGATGACCACGGCCACGGCCACGGCCACGGCCACGACCACGACTGCCACCTCGGTAAGGGTGGCCTGCCTCTCGGCGGAGCTCTTGCCGCAATATAAAAATTTGTTGCCGCAGCTCTAACAATCGACTTGGCTGTTGTGCCGGCAATTGTTGCATCTGTTCTTGTTGCTGCAATGGCGGCTGATGTTGTTGCTGTGGCTGCAGCTGTTGTTG
>NW_012026816.1:4721478-4722672 GCF_000956235.1 Wasmannia auropunctata
TATTTTAAAGGAAATAGGACTTTTATTTCAACTAGACGTGTCATACATAAGTACATACAAGCTGTAGTACGGAGTAATTAAAGTGTAAAACTTTAAAAATAGTTTTTATTGTGCTTGCGGAAAATAAAATCGACATTTTTTTCTAATAGTTATTGAGATGAGGTACAGTACTACTTAAAATTATGTTACATATCGGAAACACATTAAAAATTGAGATTAAAGTCGCAAAAATGAGAGGAGTCACAGTCATTCGCAAAACAAGTCTCTAAACTGCTTATGTCGATGATATGCAGTATACATATATCTATATTATGTTTTGTCGTTACAAATAAAGAATTTGTTACAAAAATGGATAGACTTATAAAGATAGACTGCGCGCCCTATTGTTCTCGATGAGGCAGAAGCTAGAGTGAGAGGACTACACTCTTATGCTCTGAGCGCGGCGCAGCGGTGACCGGTGCGAGTCTCTCCTCTTTTCTACTCCCCACCAACGATTGAACAAGGACAGAGCATAAGAGTGTAGCTCTCTTACACTAGCTTCTATCTCACCGAGAACAATAGGGCGCGCAGACTATTTTATAGGTCTATGCAAAAATGCTACATTTAATAGCGAAAATATAAGGCGAAGAAAATATGATAGCGAAGATATGAGGAATTTTGAAGTTGCAGCTCAAAATACGCACGACAGTCCGCTAAATGAGAGAAATTGCGACTTGACATATTCGAGCTAGCGCACAGAACTTTTCCTTACGCCTGATATTTTCTTTATTATACTCTTTTAATAATAAGTTCTTTATTTGTAATAACAAAACAGAAAGTACACACTGCATACCGTTGACATATGCAGTAGTGATTTGTCTCGCAAATAAGGGCCTGAGTAGAAAGACAGTCGTACAGAATAGGTAAACACATATATTGTAGTCATAGGGCAACGCACTATGACGTCACGTTAACCTACGGCGTATCATTGTGACGTCAGAGACGATTAATTCGACATACGTTTACGTAAAACCATTGTGCGTTGACCTACAATTACGATTTAAGTTTGCGTACTCTGTTGGAACAGTGTTATGGCAATCTTTTTGATCAGGCTAACTACGACACCATACGCATTGTCCGACTTTAACATTAATTTTCGAAGTTTCCCGATATGTGACGTAATTTTAATCAGCACCAATGAATTCCTCGTCTCAA
>NW_012026816.1:4730028-4730682 GCF_000956235.1 Wasmannia auropunctata
GAGATGTGTATAAGAGACAGGCTTTTATCTGTAATTGATGAAAATTACAAAAGTACGAAAAACTTTTAAGATAAAGCATGATAAAAAATATCAATTTCATATTTTTCAGATAAATTCTTGAAGGAGAACTAAAAAGAGAACTACAATTAAGAACTACAGTTAAAAAAAAATTTAAATAAGCGTTTGTCTGAAAACTTTATACGTGTTTTTAAAAAATCTATTAAACTAAATCTAAGAATAAGTGCATTTTAAAACTAATATTATAGTTAAATTTATTATACACTTCTCAACAAAATTAAAGCATCACTTACTCTACCCTCCAAAAATAGGCAAAATTCAAGAGAATGTAACTTCGTCAAAAATGATCGTACCGAGATGATCAAAAAAGCATTTTACAGCTTGAAATCTCTACTTTCCAAATCGATACTTAAGAAAACGATCCTACTGATCTTTCATGGAATTACACGGATAGAAAAGGAGACTCGAATCTCAAAATTTTTTACGAACTTTGACAAGTTCCATGGCGTAAATAAAAAGTCGCATGCAAATGCAGTTTACTGCTTTCGAAAGAGTGAATCTTTACCTTCAATTTGCTTTTTTGTTGAGCGTTGTACGATTTTTTTCACCGAAGTTATTCAATATTGAAGCAAAATG
>NW_012026816.1:4730702-4731775 GCF_000956235.1 Wasmannia auropunctata
CCGCTCAGAGATGTGTATAGACACAGGTTTAAATACGCAAAAACTAGACATCTGAGAGAAAAAGCAGGTATATTTTTTATGAATAATATATATAAATGATGTTGTTCTGAAAATATATTTTCCATAACACTATTGAATACACTACAATATTTCTTACAGGCCGAAATGATCGAGAAAGAGAAGGAGAACATTAAAAATGAATAGATCAATATTTTACAGATTTACATGATAATATGTTTAAATTCATTCATAGTATTTATATTTTTTAAGTTCAAAGTATAAGTTGTATTATTTGTTTATTAATTTATTAAAATTTTATTCGTTTATTTATTTATTAAAATTTATGCAATTAAATTTAAAAAATTATATATTATTAAACATTAAGACATATAAAATATTTCAAAATAAATACATATAAGTAATATAATAATACATATAAATAAATATATATAAGAAATAATATCAATAAATATTCATAATGCGGTCAAAAGTGATTAATTACGCCTTGATTTTCTATTTTTTATTACCTCAGTCTTAAAACTTTTGAATGTTGTTGTCAAACCAAATATAACTTCATTTTTCTACTATTTGAGTTAAGGAATAAATAATATTTTTTGAGAAATTTATTCTTTTGTAAAAAATAATTAACAAAAAAAAACCAATTTTTTATGAATTATTTTTTACAGGCGAATAAATATCACAAAAAATGTTATATCTTTTATCCCTTAACTCAAATAATAGAAAAGAGTTATCTGGTTTTGGCAATAACCTCTGTATGTTTAGCAAAGTTTCAAAAACGTTACATGTGAAACGTCGTGCACAAACTTTACACTAACGTTATATATGTATATGTTTATTAAACGTTTCACAAACGTTACAAATGGAACGTTGTGCATGAACTTTTCATGACGTTTTATATATACAGGGTGTCCCGTAACGCTTAATTAATATTTCAAGATGTGAAAGAGAATGAAATTTTGAATTAAAAGTTCCTCTTTCACAGGAGAATGTATGTGAAGTGCGCGAAGAGCCGCACATACGGCACGCTATACGCTCCTGCGTACTCCGGCTAA
>NW_012026816.1:4731795-4732809 GCF_000956235.1 Wasmannia auropunctata
TGGTCTCCTTCTTTGAATGTCTCGGCTGCTCTTCTCTTCTCGTCTGTGTATTTCTTATGCCTATCCTGTTCGCGTTCGTGGATTTCGGTGACTTCCTTCATTGTGTCTGCTATTTTTAGTAAATATGGCGTCAGTTCCGATATGAAGTTTTCTCCGATCACGATCTCTCTCAGGTCGCGTTGTACTTCACCCGGGTTGCGCATTTCTCTCCCGAAAGTCAGATATGCGGGAGTTTTTCCTGTCGATAGCGATTCGCTAGTATTCATAGCGTATCTGATTGAAGGTAGCTTAGAGGCCCATTGGTTATGAGACTTCCCGACGAGGATGGAGAGTTGTACTTTTAGGTCTCTGTTCTTTCTCTCCACGGGGTTCGCCTCTGGATGATACACAGGGGTTAGTGATTGGTCGAAATTTAAGCAAAGTGATACTTGTTGCATTACTGCTCCCACGAATTGCGGCCCGTTGTCTGAAATTATTCGGCGTGGAACCCCATATCTGAGCATTACTTCGTCGACGAGGGTTCTGGCGCATGCTTCTGCAGTGGCTCGCTTCAGAGGGAACAGCTCAACCCACTTTGTTGCTACGTCTTCGATAATAAATATCCATTGTAATCCTTCCTCCGTAGTTGGTAGGGGTCCGAATAGATCCATGGCTAGGACTTCGAATCTTCTGGTCGCGGCTGGCGTTCTTAGGAGTCCGGCGGGTTTTAGATTTGTCGGTTTGTACCTCTCGCATTCGACACATTTCTTCACGTGATCAGTGACTACTTTCCGCATTCCTGGCCAATAATACTTGTTTGTTATTCGTTTTAGTGTCTTTTCCACCCCGTAATGTCCAGCCATTGGAGAGTCGTGATTCTCGTACAGTATACGTTTTATAGCGCATTCCGGAACGACCCATTGAGCTTCTTCGGCATCTTCCGTCGGTGTATAACGGTATAATACTCCATCCGTCATTAGGTATCCGCGTGAGGTCCAGTTTGCCGTGTGTAGATTGTCCTTTGTCTCAAACGCT
>NW_012026816.1:4734365-4735176 GCF_000956235.1 Wasmannia auropunctata
CCGCCTTCCGCCATCTTATTTTCTTGCGTTCGCTTTTCCGTTTTTCCCTCGTCCGACCTTCTCACCAGTCGTGGTATGGATGTTTGTTTTCTTGTCTGCGACCGTGTTGTCGGTCGTGACGGTCCTTCCGTAGACGACGTCTTGGTTCGAGGTGGCGGTCCTTGTCGTGAACTAACCTACTACGTTGGGCGCCAATTGTAAGAGGCATGGGGCGAAAGCACTCTTCGGATTAATGAGTTTTTTAGATCGCGACAGGATGCGGATGGAAAGGCTACCAATTCGCGGAGACACAGGTTTACGTTAGTAACAAGATATATTTTTAGAGGCTACTACAATGTAATTTGGGCGGATCTCAATAACCAACTGACTGCACGTCTTTTCTCTCTGCCCTCGCGGCACGAACGGCTAGCGCCACCTTAGGCGCCCTCAGCGCCGGCCCGTAGCGGCGGCCCTCGATCGTGTTACTGGACCCTTCGCGTCACAATATATGTTCGAATATAAATGCGTTCGCGCAATGATCATATGAGAGTGTGAACGATTAATATAAATGCGTTCGCGCAATGATCATATGAGAGCGTGAACGATTAATATAAATGCGTTCGCGCAATGATTATATGAGAGCGTGAACGATAACATACAGCAAGTAATATATATTATAATGCATATTTACAATGCAATTAAAACATGCGTTCGCGGAATGATCTTGTGAACTTGTGAATGCATTTGTTAAATTGTTATATTTTTTGAATATATTGTTTTGTAAATTTGTTAAATTAGCGTTCGCGTAATATTTACAAGTGAAATTCATATC
>NW_012026816.1:4742142-4745694 GCF_000956235.1 Wasmannia auropunctata
TAATTTTTTATAAATGTTTTAGGCCTATCTTAGAGCAACAAAAAAGCAACAAAATCTGGTGTATTGATTTTTTTTATAGGACCGCTCTATATATTTATTTTTATATGGGGGGGTCCAGCTTGCCATTAAGGTAGCCCTCCCCATTTTTTACGCGATTTCCTGCTAAACGGCTGGAGCAACAAAATTCGGATTAGAGCAATTAATTAGCAACAAAATAGCACTAAATTTTTGACTAGGTTCGAACTTAATTTGCGAAGGTGGGGGGTCCAGCTTAATAGGGGTATCGACTATCTGGTTTTAGCGATAACGCTGTGTATAAGTGCTGGAATTAGTATCTATTACAGATTTAGTGGAGGTCGTCAGAAAACTATGGAGGTACTTATTGTTGTTAGATTCTCTTGTTAAAAAGATCTTAAAACAAGGTTACACTTTTTTTTCTTTACTTTGCTGTAATAAAGATTAATGTGTTTCACAGGAGTACTTCATTGCAAATCGATCAATGAGGATTGTTCCAGTCGCTGTCGCTATGGTAGTCTCCTTTATGTCTGGCATAACACTGCTCGGTTTATCCGCTGAGAATTACACATACGGGACGCATATTGTTGTAATAAACGTAGCACATCTCTTAGGCACTTTAATTACGTGTTATGGATTTCTACCAGTATTCTACAAACTGCAGGCGATGAGCGTCTACGAAGTGAGTCTAATAAAATTTAATTTTACTATAGAAAATTTTCGATAGCACGTATATTTGAAGACACATTACTTCTTTTAGTACTTAGAAAAACGTTTCGGAATAAGAGCTAGGATGATGGCTAGTTGCGTTTACTGGATTCAGATGCTTTTGTACTCAGGAGTGGTGCTTTATGCTCCTTCTCTGGCGTTGAAAGCGACCACTGGAATGTCCAAGACTGCCAGTATCATAATTATTGGCCTTGTATGTGCCTTCTATTCGAGTATAGGCGGCATTAAGGCAGTGCTAATGACCGATGTATTTCAAAGTCTGCTTATGTTTATCTCCGCGCTCCTAATTATTGGCACAGCCGCGAATGATGTCGGAGGATTAGGGCAGATCTGGGAAATCGCGAAGCAGGGGCAACGGCTCGAATTTGATAAGTATTGCATCAATTTATTTATATTAATGCATAAGTTTGATAAATAATGTACGCGTACCCTCTGAAAAATGATATTTTATTTTTGTTATAGTACTGATCTAGATCCAACAGTAAGACATACTTGGTGGTCTCTTACATTTGGTAGTCTAGGTATATATTTAGTACTTTTTGGCGTAAGTCAGATACAAATACAGCGTATAATGACTCTAAAGTAAGTAATTTAAACAATAATTGTATTAGAGATCAAAGTATTGGTCAATTTGTTACGCAACATCTTACTTTTGCTCTTTATTTTGCTTTTTATTATTGCATTGCAATTAACGTGCTGCTTTTTTTATTTTAAATAATCTTATCTTAAATAATCTTTTATAATAACATCACCGATTTAATTGCAATTTAATTGTTTACCAATTAGATTGTTTGAAAAAAATTGTAGAAAACCGCATTAATTAAAGTTTAGAAATATGCAGACCTCGCAAAGAGCTATATTCCTGACTTGGCCCATTCTAGTACTTTTCATAATCACAATTAGCTTCTCAGGATTGGCAATATATATAGTAAATACTACAATTGCGATCCAATTCTCAAGAAAAGAATTATTTCATCTGATATGCTTATGCCACTATACGTTATGGACACAATGTCCAATATGCCTGGCGTACCAGGCCTTTTCATTGCGGGTAATATTTTATCATGAATTAATTAGTCTTAATATTTTATGGAAGTTACACGTCACAGATTATGAAAATAATATAATTCTCAGAATACAAACAAAATTAAATCTTAAATAAAAGTACGCAATAGATATACTTGCATTACTATCTGGTAACATTTTTTTTACAATTTTTATGTAAATTTCATGACAGTAATATTCATATAATCTTGAATTTTCTATATATTTCCAGGTATTTTTAGCGCAGGCCTTAGCACAATTTCTGCAACACTAAATTCTTTGGCGGCAGTAACGTTAGAAGATTACGTGAAACCCGTATATAAAAATTACATCGGACATGAATTCTCTTCTGTAAAGTTAACATTTATTGCTAAAATACTCACTTTTACGTTCGGTATTATTTCCATAGTTCTGGCATTTTTAGCGCAGTTTTTGGGTGGACTACTTCAGGTGATGCACATTAATATTTTTAAACGAAAGACCCATGGCGATAACATAATTTCTTTAATTGTAGGCTTCCTTAACTATTTTGGGAATAGTCGGCGGTCCATTGTTAGGTATTTTCACTCTTGGCATGGGCACGGAGACGGCAACGGAAGGCGGTGCAATAGCTGGTGCACTCACGGCGTTTTCATTTTTATTCTGGATCGTTTTTGGTCAGCCACGCCCGATGTCACCTAAATTGCCGACTACTATCGAAGGCTGTGATAATAAGGTTGCAAATATAACGATGTCTGTTTTGCAAAACATCACAAACTTCTCCAAGTAAGGAATTTATCGAACTATAATATTTATATGAGAAGAACGGTTTTGCTGAAGAATATAGAAATTAAACAGATACAGACAATTATGTTGAATTCTCAAAATAATTATAAGTACCTATTATAAGATGCTTGAGCTAGTTATTGGAATATCAATATCTTTTTGAATGATTATCATCACTCTTTAATGTTCTACATAATTTTAACAGTTTAACATAATTATTCGATAAATAAATTGCCGTATGTCAATAGATTGACGGTAGATTTTTCAACAGATTTGTTCAGATATTTTAAGAGGTTTGGTACTTTTTACGTTCGTATTAAACTCATGTTCTATTTGTATAAATTAACAGCAAATTATATGTCAATGGAGCAAAATCTATCATTTAAATATTTGATATTTACGAAGCAGCAGATTCTGCTCAATTTTTTAAATTTATTAAATCTGACGTTATAATATATTAAGTGATTTTATTATATTTCTGCTGACATTTAATCGTTAAAATTTGCAACAGACTCTTTCAAAGTCTATTCTCGACAGATTTGGCTATCAAAATATTATCAGATTTCACGTAATTTTTATATACTTTTTCAGAACCAATCTTTCTATGCAAAGGCACTCCAAAAAATCTAATAGATTGTTGTATCTTCTTTTTAGAAGCACTGGCGATAGCTCGTACTTCTATTTATATCGAATTTCGTACATGTGGTACTCTCCCCTCGGATTCTTAATAACGTTCTTACTTGGATTGCTCATCAGCAGCTTGTCTCATTTAATTTTTAAGAATCAAAACGATGAGTTAGACATTAATTTATTCTTTCCCATTATAGCGCGGCGTATACATTACAGACGACGTAACAACGTAGAGTGTGAAGAAAATTCTGCATTAAACAGAATGTATGCTCTCAGTGACGTAATCCCTCAGAAAGATAATGCTGCCGATAAGATCTGTGTGAAACTTTAATAATTTAATTTTAATGTTGTTTCAGAATAGATTTCTGA
>NW_012026816.1:4745714-4746266 GCF_000956235.1 Wasmannia auropunctata
AAAACTTATACATATTTATTTGCAATGATTAGTGATACAAATTTTAACCGTCTTGATCATTAAACATTGTTGGCACACCTCAAGTGAATCTTGATTAAATCGTTCAGTCAGGATGTTAGTAAATTGATATTTTTTCGATAGGATAAGAGACAATTTCTATCGTCGATTGTATAGTCACCTTTAATCCTTCAGCAATTTGGCGAGTTAAAAAATGATGATTCAGAAAGAATAGATTGTTGTACTTTTTTCTTCTTGTTCGTTTAATCGTCGTAAAGCATCTTCCAGAATTTGTAAAAAAATTAATAAAATTTATTATTTGTTTATTTATTATTCATTTATTTTAGTATTAAAATTGATTATATTGTGCCACTGCATTTTTAGATATTTTATTGTAGGAGATTGCACGCCCGTGGAATCTCCTACCCTTCTCTACGGCATGTAATACCGATCACGATGCTACCGCGTGTAATCACGTGACGCGGACGCAAAGACGACTCGCCCGATTTGGGAACAGTCAGTCACTACCGAACCTTCGCTTAATAAATACATTTA
>NW_012026816.1:4751198-4752602 GCF_000956235.1 Wasmannia auropunctata
ATAGTTAACGACGTAGTGAGCACAGCGCAAGAATCTCCCCGCGTGTCGAAATATATATTATTAATTTATTTATATTAATTTAATTTATTAATTAATTTATATTAGTTAATTTGTAACTATCTCCCGAATGTCCATGCATTGCCGACGATCGAATTAGGACCGTCTTTTTATTAGAATTAATACAAGTACTTTAGTCCCTCTTATAAGGAACAATAAAATATTAATTCGATCATGAAAAAGATGAAAAATTTCTCGCTTTAAATATCTCTTTCTTTCTTTCCGCCAGACTTTTTTGATACACAATTAACATCGAGGACGAAAATATTCTTATTCGAATTCATAAAAAATAAAGAAATAAATTTAATATTTATTGAGCTGAAAATTTCAATTTAGTCTTATTAGAATATTATTACATCGTATGCATGAATATCAGTAACTACACACAAAAAAATGAATCCTAGATTCATGTATATTTTTATTCTTAAATGCTATTTACTTTCATTTAAGTATGAAATGCTCTCGTCAATAACAAATGTTCACTTGCATTAATAATAAATAGATTTGTGCTAAGTATATTTTATCCTTAATATCATATTTATGTTTTAAAATCATTATATGGTTCTAACAAATTCTATCACATTATTTGAAAATTCTTTATTCTTAGATTAAGAATTACATATTTGAAAGTGCACTGTTACATTTACTGATATTACACTGATACGAAGCTCACTTATTTCGCGTCTCGCGTAACTCGCGTTTGCCGGTACCCACCTCAGTGACATGAAGATGGCGGAAAGTGATGAACCAGATGAACTACATGATAGTGATTAGTTATTAGACGACCGCGACGTGTGTGTTGTTGATGTACACACGGGGCCAGGAATGCCTTAACACTTGAAGTTGCACGTATCGAGCGTGTTCCAATCAGAAACGCGTCTTCAGAGCGCGTTCCAATGAGAAACGCGTTCTTATTTCATCGTGTAACTTCAAGTGTTAAGGCATTCATGGCCCCGTGTGTACATACCACAACAGGCTCGTGGCTCTTCGAGCCATATACTTGACTGGAACATGCTTCACTGTCTTTTGACATATTGTAATTTTATTAATCTTGAGCACGGCTTGTTCACTCTGTTGTATTATTGTTACATCCGATTATAATTAATATCGTCGTAGGACCGGCGTGCGCTTCGACCACGCCGGTTAATTTGCCAACACGGGGTCTGTTCTTTATTCCTGCACTGCTGAACTGGTGCAATAAGTTAAAGTGAGAAAACATGTTGTGTCTCACTTTAACTTATAGCAACAGTTCAGCAGTGCAGGAATAAAGAACAGATCCACGAACAAATAAAACATCAGTGTCGGTAACCTATCTAATTGCGATATTTCACTTAAAATATTTATTTC
>NW_012026816.1:4752652-4753004 GCF_000956235.1 Wasmannia auropunctata
GTGTGCTCTTCCGATCTAAAAAAGTAAAAAAAAGGGTGTCAAGTGTAACCGCGCTCCTTGAAAAAAAACTTGTATCCAAATTAAATATAATTTTTTTAAAAGATAAAACTTAAATAATATCCTTCTTTGTATTTTGATGTTAACTAACTTTACCTCAGTAATATGTATATTACTATTATTACCTCTATAAATGACTTGATATCAGTAAATGGCATCAAGTTAAATAACAATTATGTACAGTCTCTTATTATTCAATTACTATTACTTGTATAAAAGATTTGATATCAGTAAATGGTGTCAAATTAAATAAAAATTATGTTATTCAACCTAAGTGATGTGTATATCGTTTGTA
>NW_012026816.1:4753054-4753740 GCF_000956235.1 Wasmannia auropunctata
GCCAACAAATTTGAGGTTATCCATCGTTTTGAAAGTTGCTTAGCATTTTAAAGTATTCAAAGCTAAAAATATATAAAGCAAGGCTATAGATTTGTAACGAATCTATAGCCTCCTTTATATATTTTTAACTTTGAATACTTTAAAATGCTAAGCGACTTTCAAAACTATCGATAACCTTAAATTTGTTGGCAAAATAGTTTTGATTATCATGATATATATTTTATAAATATTATATAAATTATATGTAAAAATACACAATTTTATGTAATATTATATGCAAAATTATTATAAAAAAGAAAAGGATTACCTTGAATAAAAATTTGCGTTCGCTTTCAACAAGAGTTACAAGCACACGCTAGCGCACGGCGTCACGAGTGGAAAAGACCGTGTTCCGAAAATGTGCATGCAAGTAACGCCGGTTGCTATGCGAGGTTAGAGAGATTCCCGCGTAATTCAAATTATATAATGTAAATACAATTTAAACATAACAGTTGTTATGTAACACACGACATTATAGTTATATTATTGTTTGTCTTTTATATCGTATAAATAACAGAGCAATATAATAATATCATAATTCATTCTTATTGTATGAACAATGTAAAGTTATATAATTCTTATGTAAATAGCGAGTAACATACTGTTACATTATATGTTACTCCTATGTTATATAAAAGCCATATTCT
>NW_012026816.1:4753760-4754880 GCF_000956235.1 Wasmannia auropunctata
TTGAAGTGATTGAGTAGTGAAACGTAATTCTTATGGAATCATAACTTGGCGCCAGTTTTTGATATCAAACCTTTTATACAAATGATACATATTACTTGGTTTGGGCAAAATTACGTAATTTTTATGGGATTGTAACTTGGCGCCATTTATTGATTGATATCACTAGTACATATTACTAGTACATATCACTTTTTTAAAATTTAGTACAATAATTTTTTTGTTCGAGTAGCACATATTTAACGTACTTTTTTCTTTTTTTAGAAAATTATTTTATAATATGTATTTTTTCTACAAGTAATATATATATATATCACTTAATTTTTTTAAAGTTATTTTATTTTACTAACAACTACAAATTTTTGGCGCTAATTTTTGATAGCGAAACATTTGTACGGAGGACGCGTATACTTGGCGTTTTTTTCCTCTTTTTTTAAAAAGGTAATTTTGTATTTATTTTAAATTACTATAAATTATTAAACAACTTTAAATTAAATTAATATTTTAAATAAACTATTCAAATATTGAGCCGTTTAAAAAAAAATACTTTATGAAGTACGAGGCATCTTTACTGTATGTCTTATCAAGAAAGCAATTATAACGACGTTTTAAGAAACGAAACATACGAACGCTTTTATCTGTAATTGATGAAAATTACAAAAGTACGGAAAACTTTTAAGATAAAGCATGATAAAAAATACCAATTTCATATTTTTCTGATAAATTCTTGAAGGAGAACTAAAAAGAGAACTACAAGAACTACAATTAAAAAAAAATTTAAATAAGCGTTTGTCTGAAAACTTTATACGTGTTTTTAAAAAATCTATTAAACTAAATCTAAGAATAAGTGCATTTTAAAACTAATATTATAGTTAAGTTTATTATATAATAAAGTATAAATTATTCATGTTGGAGTTAAAATATCTTTAATAATATTAATTTTGAATAAATTTGTTTAAATAAATTTTAATAACTGTCAGATGCATTAAATTTGAGAATAATTAAAGGATATAAACTTAATACTTACTGAATATAATGTATATTAATTTTTAAACTTCAATAACATTAAACTCATTTTCTGGATTTTGTTGTGGCGGCCTATTTCCAGCATCATAAATGTCAC
>NW_012026816.1:4754900-4755336 GCF_000956235.1 Wasmannia auropunctata
GCCCCTCCCCCCGCCTATTACATAGATAATATCTATTGTAAAAACAAAAATACGTGCTTTAATGCTTCTATTTTTTTAGTAAGGCGAAGATTTAATAGATATTCAATTTAATATACATTCTACCTTGCGTAGGGGTCTGTCTAATCTTTTCGGTATCTATTTTTGATATATTGTAGACTCATTTATTTAGTAAGGCAAAGATTTAATAAATATTTTTACCTTGCGTAGGGGTCTGTCTAATCTTTTCGATATCTATTATTTTTAGTATATTGTAGACTCATACATTGTATAAGGCGAAAATTTATTGGATATTGAGACATCAAAATTTCACGACCCCCAATTTCACCCCCTCGTTCTATATTTTGAGTATGTGCACCTATTGTAGGATCTACAAAATTTTCGGAATGATTTACCATTCGATGTATGTAATTATGTT
>NW_012026816.1:4755356-4756290 GCF_000956235.1 Wasmannia auropunctata
CTAAATGGTAAAAAATTATGAATTTTTTTTCATAATATCCGTTTCATATCCCTTCATCACATACTCGTTTTTTATTAAAATCTCAATGCTAGTTTAGGCCCTACAAAAATAAACGCGACAGTTTTATCAACTTTGTATAGGCGACACGCATAAAAAATACAATTTTTAATTGCTTATATTTTAATATTGAGATGGTCAATCTAATTCTAATTGCACAAGCGTGTCAACGACTTCTAGTACAACATATAGTTTCAATTTCAATAAATTCTCAATATTTTGAATTTGCGAGTGTACTACCTTAAAGTTCCCCTGAACGATCTTTTTCACCACGTTTCTTTAAATTACTCTCATTTTATTTCCTATCTACTTGTTCTCTTTCTATCATCCTCAAATTTAAATTTATTTTAGCTTTAGCTTCCGAATCATATTGTTTTATAATCATTTTTTCTTTTCTCTCAATCAAAAATAACATTTTTTGAACGTGTCTACTTTCTCAAATCTTTTTTTGAAAAATGTTATACAATGTTTACAGGCGTCGGTTGTATTTAAAATATGTATTTTAATAAAAAAAATAAAAGAATTATTTATTTAGAAAAATAAAAGAAATATTTATTATTCTAAATAACTTTTGATCTATTTCTTATTTAATATTTTAATGTATATATTTTTTTAATCTATTTCATATTTTTTATTTGGGTAAATGTTTACCTTTACACAGTCAGCCCCAAATGACTTCTGACTGACTTTGACCTTAATCTTGACTCTTAAGGAGTGACTATCAAGAAGGTTTAGCCGTCGCTCGTTATTTGTTAAAAAGTTATTAACGAAAAAAGTAACAAAAAAAAATACCAATGGGGAGGTTGGGGGGGGCGAAGCCCCCCCAGTGGACAGTATGGGCGCAGGTGGGGAGGGAGGGTGCAGGGGGGAGGGGCGG
>NW_012026816.1:4757008-4757503 GCF_000956235.1 Wasmannia auropunctata
TATCGGTAACGGTTTATGGCAATTTACGGTGATGCCGTTTGGACTCTGTAATGCTCCTGCTACGTTTGAACGAATAATGGAACAAATTTTACGGGAATTTTTGTCAAAAATCTGTTTAGTTTATCTAGACGACGTAATTATTTTCGGTAAAAGTTTCGAGGAAATGATAACGAATTTAAAGAAAATATTTTTGCGTTTGCGGGAAGTGAATTTGAAAATTAATTCTAAAAAGTGTACTCTGTTCGGTCGAAAAGTTAAATATTTGGGTCATGTGGTTTCAGAAAAGGGAGTTACCACAGATCCTCAAAAAATCGCTGCTGTGAGAGACTGGCCAATTCCTCAAAATAAAAAACATTTACGAAGTTTCTTGAGGTTTTGCTCTTATTATCGTAAATTTGTAAAAGGGTTTTCTTTAATTGCTAAACCACTTTATGCTCTGACAGAAAATCAAGTGAAGTTTGTTTGGAATAAACAATGTTAGGATTCATTCGAAAA
>NW_012026816.1:4757553-4758877 GCF_000956235.1 Wasmannia auropunctata
TTTTTATTACATTTTAATATAATATCAATCACAAATTATTGTATTTTTAGTAAATATATTTACTTTGTATGTTATATTTTTTCTATTTATATCTGGAAAATCAGAACTCTCTTCTAAATATTTTTAATCTTTTTTGTTCTTTATAATCTTGTTTGTTCTTAATCTTTTTTTATCACATTTAAATTTATATTTGAGTGCATCAACTATGAATTTATTTAGTCTAAACGTTATTTTTTTAGTCCTTTTTTTATCTGTCTCGGTTACTTTCTGTTATCATTTTAATTATTTTAATTGTTCTAAAAAGAATATGTATGCATCTTTACTGCCACGTGGCCACTGTTTACGCAAAATTGTTTCATCACTAACGTAAATCCATTCTGATTTATTTTTTTTTCCGACTCTTAACATATTAGTATAATGACCTGTCTCTACACTATTTCCGTGATGATATATAGCACTACATACTCTGTATAGTCCTTCTCCAATGGATATTTTATCAGAAGGTACACTTTTAATGTTGTACCCAGTAATTTTTGATACATCTTTATTATTACACGTAAATAACATTAATTGCAATATAATTATTTGTTTACCAGAATGGAAATTGTATTTAATTTTCAATTGACCATTTTCATTGCAATTTTCGCATATCCCTTCAACAGATGACCAATGTGAATTATATTTTATTAAATTTTCCAAATTTGTACTACTGTGCGATGAAAATGTGGGAATCGTAAGTGTCCCTATTAAATGTTGTTCCATCTTTGTCTTTGTATAATTACATTTCATACAATAAATAGTAGTAGACAGATCGTGTCCTATAATATTTTTTAGAATTGTAATTTTTTCACAAAGTATTGATAAAAATTCTGCTGCATCTTGTTGCATATTAAGTGAAAACGGTTCACCAAGAAGGTTTCTGATATTAATAGAATTTGAAATATTTTTGCCAAATATGTAATTATTAATTAAAGTTTTCATTACATCTGTATCGTCATATTTTAATAATGTTCTTCGAATAATGTCATTATGCATTAAACATTGTAAAACCGCATTTGCATAGCATGACACTTTATCCATATTTGAAAAACCTTTAATCGATAAAAATGTACGTTGTTCCGTAGACTCTGATTCTTCTTGAATTTGATCAATAAAAGATGCAGCTGGTAATGCCCATAACTGATCTCTAATTTTATTATATCGATTCTTTTGTACATCAATATTTTCTGCATTTGGACAATATAATTTCCTTAAACGATTATATTCAACAATGGCTAATTCATTAGCTTTAACAGATACCGGATTATAATTTATCAAGTGTAAT
>NW_012026816.1:4758927-4759459 GCF_000956235.1 Wasmannia auropunctata
TTGTTGTTGCTGCTGCTGCAATAGCGGCTGATGTTGTTGCTGTGGCTGCAGCTGTTGTTGTTGCTGCTGCTGCAATGGCGGCTGATGTTGTTGCTGTGGCTGCAGCTGTTGTTGCGGCTGTTGTTGCTGCAATTGCTGTTGCTGCTGCTGCCCATTATTTCTAGTAATTTTTACTTTTCCTAAAAAAATTATTACCTTTTCTTTACGCCTTGCCTTGCATTTAGCTCGAGAGCGTTGCAATGCAGCTCTCCCAGGTCGTCTTTTTAATTGTACTCCTACAATATATGAAATGTGCAATTGAAATAAAATTTAAAAAATGACAAAACAAATAAACAAAATTTTTAATCAATTTGCAAATTAATTATTACTGTTTAAACTATAAAATTTACATAGAGAGCCAATTTATATATTTATATGTCACAAATATGCTTTATATAATATTGCAATTTGGAAATAAAAATTAGTCATTATATAGCATTTTTATATAATATATGTAGCGTCATTATGCTACTGCACCATTGTACCTTTTTAA
>NW_012026816.1:4759479-4759887 GCF_000956235.1 Wasmannia auropunctata
CAATGTAACTTTAAGATCAGTTAGATTTGAAAAAAAAGCTTATACATTAACAAATACTTGTGCATTTGACAGTATTTTGCAATTATTTATTGCTGCTTATTTTGATAAGAACACAATTAAAGATTTTGTACATAATGAAACAGATTTTAAATTTTTTCAATTAGTAAATGAAATGGCATCTCATGGCACAAGAATTTCATCTTATACACTTCGTGCAAAGATTTTAAAAGAATTATTTCCAAGCAAAATGTTGCCAAATAATTGTGTTCTTATTAATTGTGAAGTATCAATTGACTTTTTGTGTAACAAATTGTTTCAGAGATATGCATCATTCACGGAAATATTCAAGTGTGAAAAAGGATGTCCTGAGAGATTAAAATTATTGCCACTAGTGCAAGTCAACTTAGA
>NW_012026816.1:4759937-4762344 GCF_000956235.1 Wasmannia auropunctata
CATAATTATAACATTTCAAAACTTTTTATCGTTGAATTCTTTATTTGTATTCTTATCAGAAATGTCTATGCTTACTATTGACAAACTTATAATTAATAAAATAAGAGTATTATAACAATACAAAAATTTATCGCAAAAATTGTTTGCCCATCGATTGTACCGCGGAGTCTCGCTTGGCTACTTTGTTTTATTCAATAATATTCTATAACCCTTGAATTTCGAGCAGACTAACAATTAATAGCGACTGGCATGTATGCGACGTTTCATAATCGGTACATTTCAATGTCACGATGAGAAGAGCTCACAGATCAGTTAGTATGTTACCAGCCGTTTGGATATTTATCGTGCTAGATCTATTAATAAATCAATAGTAAACACGTAATAAATAAAAATTCTGTGGATTTTCTATTGAGGGATAGACAAAATCGTGATGATTAATAAGCGATATATTTCTTGTGAACGAATACAAAGTTGAACGTATTTTCTACGCACATTTGACGCACTCTCTGCTTGTCTCTTTGTTAACTCTAGTTACTAGCTTTCTTGCCAACCAGACAAAAAATAAACCATAAAAAATAAAATACATGAAAACAATTTCGCTACATGGTTCCACACAAACTTAACGCGCCTTATTTAAAATTATTCCTAACACTTACAAATTCTTTATATAATTTCTTTTAGATTAAATTTGATTATCAGTATACATTACTCACAGACTTTGACCTGTTCTATTAAAAAAAAAATCAGCAGAAAGAAAAAATCGTTATCTCTTGAACATTCTTCTCGTTATTAATTAAATATGACAATGAGTAAAATTTCTTTTGAATTAATTTAATAACTGAAATATTAAATAGTTATTATTTCAAATTGATAGAAACTTTTTTGTTTTAAATTAAAATAAAAAAGTTCTATTTCGATTTTCTGTTTAGCGCGACATAATTGTATTGCGTGTATTCTAAAAATGCGTTCCGCCGTTTGGAATTCGCTCGTATCCAAATTAAATATAATAAATAGTTCTTTGAACGTGCGAGCAAGCAAATTGAGAAATACAGGAACAATGTCATGTACATGCGAAACAGTTGGGTCATTGTGTCACCACTTCCGTGCCACTTATGGCACTAAAAATATCGCATCGATAAAATCGTGAAGAGCGCGCGTGCGTGTTTGTCGGCTGGACGAAGTACCTAGCCTGAATTTTATGGAAAATAATAAAATTGCTTTTCCACGCGAAATAGTAAAATGATAAAATGATAAAAAAAATAATAAAATGAGGAACGGATCTGTCGCGCGTTGACCGACAAACGGCCGCTAAAGAAAAAACTATTATAGTTTTAGCACAATAACGGTACCCTGCAACCTGGTGATTTGAGTAGGGTGATTTACGAGAGACTTCCGAATCAGCAGCTTGAGGGTTTCGACGATGTGCAGGTAAGATCGCGTATATGATTTCAAAAGTACTTCCGCTTTAACCGTCGCGCTCTAGCTTTTTGAGTCTTGTGACCTGTCGTCAGTAAGAAATATCCTTGAGATACAACATTTTCCAAAATTTTATTCAGTCATTGTGTATTAATTATAATGTCGTGAACTTCCATTCGCGCGCTACTTCGCTGCTTGGTGAACGATCAGTCGGACAATATCACGCATCGAATTTCAATTTTTCACAATTCCACGACGCAGCGAAATTGCGTACGAAAAGTCGCCGCGTGATATAATTACAACAGGGGTTACGCTAAGAAATTCCGTTTTACAACAGATACGAGAGGCGGCGTTTCCGTTCTGGATGATGGAGAGATGACAAGATCTTTATCTGTCGATGAACAATCTGGCATGTACGAGCTTCGACTTCCAGCCCGGTAACAGAATCCCGTTCTATGGCGGCGGCGTCGAGTACGACAAGAGTACTTGCTATTTAACGAGGGAACAGGCGCAGTCGGAGAGCGTCGAAAATCTCATGCTCAAACCGAACAGCATGCACTTTACCGAAGTGTGCCTAGCCTGTGAGTATTTACTTACAGGCAGAAAAACGTCGACAGAAAAAAAGTATCATCGTGTGCATCGTGCTGCGATGTACTCTATTAAATAAAATCTGTCAAACAAATTACGATTAGATCAAACTAACGAGCTTTATATTTATACGAGGATGATAGCGTTTTTTACTATAACAAAATTTCTAATAGCTATAAGCATTATACATAAAAAAGAGCAACGCTATACGTGGTACATGTTTCGATCTTATAGATTGGTCTTCTTCAGCCACCTTAACGAATCACAAATAAAATATTAAACCATAATATATAAATTAAATTGACTCTATGGATATAACGTATTAATATTAACATATCATATATTATGGTTTAATATTTTATCTGTAATTCATTGAGGTGGCTGAAGAAGACCAAGATCGGAA
>NW_012026816.1:4762394-4763352 GCF_000956235.1 Wasmannia auropunctata
ATGTAATCTAACCGAATGCGAAGATTTCTTAGCACTGGGGCAGAGGGCATTGATCGAATGTGCGGCACTGAAAAAGTTTGCACTCAGAGAGCACTAGTGCAAGCTGCCGAATTCGCCGTACCGCTCGAAATGCATGGACGTTCCAAGGACATACCAAAATTGTTTCCAAAAACGTCCGATAGACGTAATTTGGACATACAAAGTACCGCTCTTTTACATCCATTGGACATTCTTACAAGGGGAACACCAGACATGGTTCCCTCCGATTTGGCTAAATTTTATACATATAATAGTTCATCCCTCCCACTAATTCGTGCTAAAAGGATACGACGCACCTCTCAAGCATTCGTGAGAAAAACAGATTTAAAGATTTTTATGTTGGTAACGTACCCATCGGTAAGAGTGAGTCCGCAACAAACAGTGTGGCATAGCGAGTAAGGCGCCTGACTGTAATGTTGCGTGTTGCTGGTTCGAATCTTATTTTTACTAATTTTTTCCATCTATATTGCATCGTATTATTGTGTATGTGTATATTTTTTTATATTTAACCTAAAAATTAATATTTTTTTAATAAAATTTATTATATTTAAAATTATATAACTTATATATTTAATTATATGCTTTAAACGTTATTAAACTTTATATTATTTTAAGTTGTGTCATATAATTTACATTATTAAATTGAAATGTATTTGCTATGTAATAAATTTCAAATTATTTTTTATCTTTCGTTTTTTATTTTTTAAACAAGTTTTGACTTACGCAAAAGTCCCTTCTTGTAAGAGTATTTTTTATTGTATAATCATACACGCTATCTAATCTAATAATGTAAATTGTATGACAACTTAAAATGATATAAAGTTTAATAACGTTTAAAGCACATTAAATAAATAAATAATATAATTTTAAATATAATAAATTTTATAACAAAAATATTAATTTTTAGGTTAAATATAAA
>NW_012026816.1:4763402-4765100 GCF_000956235.1 Wasmannia auropunctata
CCAGCGTATTCACCAGACTTAGCTCCTTCAGATTATTACTTGTTCCGATTGATGCAGCACGACTTGGCGGATATACACTTCAGAAATTACGAGGATGTGCGAACTTGGATCGATGAATGGATTGCTTCAAAAGACCAATCGTTCTATCGTTGCGGAATCTACTTACTGCCCGAAAGATGGAAAAAATGTATAGCGAGGGAAAATATTTTGATTGATGTATTTATTGCTTTTGATATCGAGATAAATAAGTTTTTGAACTAAAAAAACCGCGAAAACTAAGTTTACCACCTAATAAATACATATCCGTGATAAATCAGATCAATAAAGTTATCAAAAAAATGAAAATTTTTTTTGTAAATGTTAACATACAATAACATGATAGATAGTCGAAATAACGACTGTAAAATACAAATAAGTACAACACAATGTAAAATACTGGATCAAGTAGAAATCTCTACTTTTTAAATCAACACTTTAAAAAACGACTCACTGACGTGTTTACGGAGGTGCATAAATGTAAATGGAGATGCGTCAAATCTCAAAAATTTTTGCAAATTTTGCGAAGTCCTAAATTAAAAATTGTATGCAAATGCAGTTTACAGTTTTCGAAAGAGTAAATCTTTATCTTTAATTCGTTTTTTTGTTGAGCATTGTACAATTTTTTTTCACCGAGTTATTCAACATTGAAGTAAAAAGGACCATTTTTGCTTTAATGTTGAGTAACTCGGTAAAAAAAAATCGCATAATATTGATCAAGTGCGCAAATTAAAGGTAAATAATCACGCTTTCAAAAGCTGTAAACTGCATTTGCATGCCATTTTTAATTCGCGCCATGGAACTTGTCAAAGTTCGTAAAAAATTCTGAGATTCGTCGGGTCTGCTTTTCTATTAGTATAACTCCATGAAACATCAGTAGGATCGTTTTCTAAAGTATCAACTTGGAAAGTAGAGATTTCAAGCTGTAAAATATTTTTTTGATTATCTCGATACGATCATTTTTGACGAAATTACACTCTCGTAAATTTTGCCTATTTTTGGATGGTAGAGTAAGGTGATCTTTTATTTTTGGCATATGTATTTTGTAATTTTAAAATAAACAAGATTCAAATGAGTGTAACTTCATCAAAAATTATCGTATCGAGATGTTCAAAAAAACATTTTACAGCTTAAAATCTCTACTTTTCAGATCGACACTTTACAAAACAATCCTATAAATTTTTTATGGAATTACATAGGTCCAAATGAAAATGCGTCAAATCTCCAAAAATGTGTACTAAATTTAAGAGGTTTCATCGCATAAACTAAAAATCGCACACAAATGTAGTTTACTGCTTTTGAAAGAGTGAATCTTTACCTTCAATTTGCTTTTTTGTTGAGCATTGTTGACGATTTTTTTTCACCGAGTTATTCAATATTGAAGCAAAAAGGACCATTTTTGCTTTAATGTTGAATAACTCGGTGAAAAAAATCGTACAACGCTCAACAAAAAAGCAAATTAAAGGTAAAGATTCACACTTTCAAAAGCTGTAAACTGCATTTGCATGCGATTTTTAATTGGCGCCATAGAACTTGTCAAAGCTCCTAAAAAATTTTTGAGATTCGTCGGGTCTCCTTTTCTATCCGTGTAATTCCATGAAAGATCAGTAGGATCGTTTTTCAAAGTACCGATTTGGAAAGTAGAGATTTTAAGCTGTAAAA
>NW_012026816.1:4765140-4767733 GCF_000956235.1 Wasmannia auropunctata
TTGTATTATTCGTGCAAGTATTCCGATTCGCGCGAATTATTTTTTTTGTACATATGAGCTACAGAACTTTTGTATCAATGAAATGTTTACGTCAGGTGAGAGGTTAAGATTGCTCTACGATGCGGAAAAAAGGTAATTTTTTAATATTTTTTCATTTTAACTACAAATTTATAATTCGCGCGTTTACATTTTATTTCAATTTCGATCCTGTAAAATCGTTTTCAAATCCGTTCAGGCGTTTCGGAGTTTTTATTTAGAATGCAAACGTCAGTAATTTTTACCTTCCAGCATCGCCTTAAAGATAGTACTGACACTGAAAAGTCTGCTTTATCGCCTTGTACAAATTTGGCCGACCTTTCAGCATTCTCTTAAATAAGTTAAGTTTCTTGTTGAAATTTCTCCGCATTCTCACTGCTAACGAAAATTTTATACTCCTTATTTGACTCTGCGCCTGCCTTATAAGTGCAGCTCTATGGACGTCGCTATATTTTTACTGCAACTGCCTCACCTCGCCAGCCGCAGTAATCGAAGCAGGACGTGACGACAAAATCTATGATGTCATATGCATGCGCTCTGAATACAAAGCACTCTGAAAGTTTAATGCGACGTATATCGGAACAGCATTTGCAGTGCTGCCAGTACTACAAGTGAATATCGGAACGCACCCTTGGACTGTAGTTGATACACCCAAGGATCGGAACGTTATTGGTAGCCGAGTGGTTCTTAAGAACAAGTACAACCAAGACGGGATTCTTCAGCGAAGGAAAACTCGTATAGTTGCGAAAGGATTTGCTCAAAGACCAGGCATCGATTTTAATGAAACATTCGCGCCCGTCGCACGACTCGGATAGGTCAGGACTATGATGGCGCTAGCAGAGAGGATCCGAGAGCGGACATGCTGGCCTTTTGGTTGTAACGCTTAAATGCCCTCGCGCACTATCGCTCTCTGAAGAAGTGGATCCAAATTACATAACAAAATCAAGATTTCTGCACAATTTGTGGTGCGTGTCCGTACTAAATTCATTTTTCGAATCTGCTGGAGCTTTATTTTCGAAAAATTACGCATTAGAAAGTAAGGAAATATACTTTCTAATGCGTAATTTTTCGAGAATAAAGCTCCAGCAGACTCGAAAAATGAATTTAGTACGGACACGCACCACAAATTGTGCAGAAATCTTGATTTTGCTATGTAATTTGGATTCATTTTTTCAGAGGGCGATAGTGCGCGAGGGTATTTTAGCGTTACAGCCAAAAGGCCGGCATGTCCGCTCTTGGATCCTCTCTGGCGCTAGCTGCTGAAAACAAGATGATTGTAAATCAATTTGACATCGCGTACCTCAACGGCGTACTAGAAGAGAGGATCTACATGGAAGTTTTTAAGTACACGACTGAGGCCTTGCGGAGGATTATTAAAACAGAGCAAACCAAAAGCGATATGGTGAAAATGTACGGGAATGCTCGAAAAACTTGGCAAAAGCGACAAAATTTGTCTGTTAAACAAGGCTTTCTACGGTCTGCGTCAGGCCGGACGATGCTGGAATGCTAGAATCAACGAAAAATTGATCGAGTTTGAAGCAAAAAAGTCATCTCCATATGTGTATTCCAAAGGAATTGGGAAGAATTTACTTTTAATTTTGATCTACGTTGATGACATCTTCGCAGCCTCGCAAGACAAAATTGAGATCGCACTATTTGGACAGTACCTGTCGAATACATTTGAAGTGGTGGATCTTGGCACGGTCGATTATTGTCTTGGAATGAAGTTTACTCAAAGAGACAATGAGATCAAGATATGTCAATCCAGCTATATTAGAGATATTCTTGATCAATTCGGTATGTCTGAATTAAAGCCTGTATCAACGCCCCTAGATTCTGTATTGAAGTTGGAAAGAAATGAAGATAAACCAAATTCAGAAGAAGATGCGCTTTCCTACCGTGAACTTGTTGGAGCGCTCATGTATCTGGCAGTGTATACTCGTCCAGACATAGCCTATGCAGTCAGTTTCCTTAATCAATTTAACTGCTGCTACAATACTAGTTACTGAGCTGCTGCGAAGCGAGTTCTTCAATATCTTCAAAGTACCAGAAGAAAGGGACTGAGATTTCGAAAAACCGGAAAACCGCTGATAGGACTCGTCGCTGCGGATTGGACTACTGTCCCGGCGATAGAAAATCATATACTGGCTATGAATTCATTTTTGGCGAATGTTCCATTTCGTGGGAAGCTAAGAAGGATGTAACGGTCGACCTTTCCCGCTCGGATTCGCTCGCCGGGACAGGGCTCGAGAAAGGAAGGAGACACTGGATTAGTGAACAACAATATTTATTTAGAGAAAAGAAGGAAAACACCTGTGGGGAGTCACGAATCCCCCGGAACGATTCTTACTCGCGGTAACTTAATGTCTAAGAACGAAACTTAACCTAGTAACTAGAACAACTTAACCTAACGGCGGAACTTAACCTAGTCGGCGGTCGGACTGGGGAACGGCGGTTGGTACAAGGGGAGGGGATCGTGGTCGGGAAGGGTCCCGCGGTGTCGGGAGGCTCAGGAAACGGGATATCGCTTAGTCTGGAACAGGAAAAACATAGTTAA
>NW_012026816.1:4767783-4774029 GCF_000956235.1 Wasmannia auropunctata
TGTATAAAAGAATGATGTTGTTTTTCAGTTAAAATGAAAAAGTTCCGAAACGTACATATTTTTCAGACTCGAACTTTGCGTCATTTAATATCTTACGCCCGTAAAGCACACAGAGGAAAAATAAAAACATTTTTATTATACAATTCCAGTCCATCAGGCTATCGATTGAGCATACTTAGAAGTTGATCGGTTTAACTGTTATTGAAATCTGATAATCTCATTGTCAGTTATTGTTTACAATTTGCCGGCTCGCGTGAAGAAATGTGGTCCGGTCTCGCGCGTATTTTTTAGCGCTAAGACACGACCGTGTCTCTTCACTCTTGATATTATAATCTTTTACTGTTTAAAAATTGTTTATAAAAGAATCAGAATAATAATTAGATTATCATATTGTCAGTATACAAGGCTAACTTTGTATCTCTATAAGAGTCTAGAATGTTAATGGTTGTAAGATTGAACCTTGCATAGTCTTAAAGTTTGTGTAACTGTTTTCTGGACGTAAATTCTTTATTTGTTATATAATCATATATTATTTTTGTAATACAATTAGGTATATTTCTAATTTGCGAATAAGCTTCTTACGATTAAGACGTCAAATTTTCTTTATAAGTTTTATTAAAATTATAATGAAAAATTTTCATGTATTAAGATAATTGTAAACATTATTAAATATTTCTCTTTAAATTTAAATTGTTAATTACTATTTTGTATTTTTTTAAATACCTAATAAATGATTATCTCGTATATTTTTTCAAATATGTTGAACCGACTTGTGGATTTATATATTGCCGAGGTGCTGTATTATTTAGTTTTATTTATTTATTGAGAATATATTTCGCCTGATTTTTTTGTAAGTTTTTTATAATTCTTTAAACAATTGTTTTTCTATCGTAAGCAATATTTATTTTAAAAAAAAGAAATTCTTTCTTTAAAATTTTGTTTTTTAATTTTTTGTTAGTCAAAAAAAAAAAAAAAATGATTAATTTACAGAAATTTTACCTCTTCAAGATATACGCGGTAGCAAAAATAATTGATTATATATCATCCTGTGTATTACCGAAGTTTTATGTTCTGAATTTCCGTGTTGGGATCTTTCCTTATAAGTTGGACAATATAAGGTTCGTCCTAAATTAAGAAAAAATTTACGTAAATTTTTTTTAAATTTTTACATGATTATATTTGAAGCTTGAAAAGAATAACTTTTGAATGACGTGCTTGTTATAATAATGATACCTTACAAATTATACACAAAAAGAATTTTATGAATAAAAGTTTTTTTGAGACGACAGATTTTATAGAAACGAATCTATTTGTAACAATTATGTATTCAATATATGTATAGTACTGAAAAGAGAAATAAGTATAATGCAAATAGGTATCAAGAATTATTAAAAAAACAAAGATTTCTATATATAGAACGATAAAATATTAAATAGTAATTTAACATACATTAAAATGATACATGAAAAGTGATACACATAAAAATTAAATATATTTTAATATATTTCACAACGTGCAAAAATGCACAATAATACTGCATTGCGTAGGATATGATAAGGGATAATAACAAATATGATAAATATGCTAGAAAAGGTGCATCTTATTTTTTCGCATTAATTTATTATAAAGCATTGCCAATAAATGTGCAACAATTATTAAAATTGATATAATCAATATCTAACAATAATCTAAACTATAAAATTGTACGGTATATGTCCGTTTCACTTCGCTCTCATATATGTTTGGATACCTAATATCTACAAATGTTTATAAAACGGTGCTCATGTAATTGAGTATTTCATGAAAATTTAAATGTAGATAGAGGAGAATGTAATGTAGAAATTATGATATCTTAGAATTTTATAAGAGAATATAACAGTATTATATGCAATACTGTTATTTTTGTAAACAGTGGTTTATTTTACGAATTTTTAATATATTAATTATATATATGGGGCATTCTCTGTCAAAACGGCCGTCCATTTTAATTTTTGAGATAAAATACTTCAAAAGGTCTTAAAATTTTTGTTGAAATGTCTTTTTTGATGCCAATGGCCTTTTTAAAAATTCAAGATGGCGGATCCAGAATCGCGACAAGAATGGACTATTGTAAAAAAAATTTGAAACAAATTTTAATTACTGAAGCACAGGGGGCTAGAAAATTTTTCTATTACCATAAATTAAGGTTTTGGAGATTGTTGAATACAATTCCTCATGCAGTCATAATTATAAAAATCACAATAGCGAATCCAATATGCCGGTCAAACTTCAAATAACGCAAATTCCATTATTTCCATATTTTATCTACCATATTGACTCAACAGCCTTGAACTTTAAGATTGATAATTTGCAATCAGAAACCCAATAAATATTTTGGACATCAATGCCTACACATTGATGTCCAAAAAAATCTTCCAACTTGAACGTTGCGAAATGCACTGATCATATTCCATTCGCCATATTGGATTCGATATCTCGAATTTTGCTTTAATAACTGAAAATTCCATGATTGGCGATCCGAAAAACTTCGGTTTGGTTAGTCTTGTACAAAAAAAATTTGTATTATTTGAAGATTGGTTAAGTTTGGCCGGCATATTGAATTCGCCATTGTTTTATAATTATGATTATGGATTCGTATTCAGCGACCTCAAAAATTTTAATTTATGGAAATAGAAAAATTTTCTAGTGCTTCAGTAATTAAAGTTTGTACCAAAAATTTTTTGGCGACAGTCCATTCTAGTCGTAATTCTGGATCCGCCATCTTGAATTTTTAAAAAGGCCATACGGCATCAAAAATCCTTTGAGTATATAGACATGATCTATATACTCAAAGCAAAAATCAGACATTTTAACAAAAATTTTAAGACCTTTTAAAATATTTTATCTCAAAAATTGAAGTGAGTAGGAGGGATGGCCGTTTTGACAGAGATAGTATATATGTATACATATAAATCAATATGTTAAAGTATTAAAGTATCTAAATTTTATCCAAATCTATTATTTTCTCAAGTCTTTGTTATGCTGTTACTACCAAATAACAATTATATAACAATGTGATATTCTCGCTTTGCACAGTCCGTGAATGACATAGCGGAAAAAATATCGATTGTATAACAGAAATAAAAATATTGCACTGGGCAAATGTACACAAGGCAAATATGTATTATGTATATTAAATATATATTAGAAATCTATAAAAAAAAGTGTCGCAACCGATCTGTCCCCGATTATACATACACACGGCGTCAAAAATGCCTAGCTATTTGAACTTGCAGGGATACAGGTTCATATATATGTATACATATATGTATATTCAAAATATATGTATGTATTGTGTCCCTGCAAATTCAGATGACTAGGCATTTCTGACGCCGTGTGTATGTACAGTCGTGGACACATCGGTTGCGACACTTTTCTTTTTATAGATTTCTAATATATATTTAATATACATAATATATACTTTATAGATAACTAATATTTTGCAAATGCGAACCACGATATGTATTATCTTTAGTCTAGAGACAGTATAACCAATCGTCATCCGCATTTGCAAAATATTAGTGCGTTTTGAAACCCATAAAAAAGAAAGTGTCGCAACCGATGTGTCCATGAGTGTATGTATGTACATACATACAATGTATATGAATTTCAATATAGCGACGAAATGTTGCAAGTTATTCCGTTCAGTGAACCTGGCAATACATGGAACATTTTTCGTGCTCAACTTTTTTCCCTCTAGCCTATCTAGTTACGTCTCCTTATTCTTACTTCATGATCTTACAATAAGATGGCCGATGTCAACAGCTGTTACTGACATCAGCATCATCTTGCTGTAAGGTAAAATGAGATAATAATCTCAATAAACGTAAGTATTCTCTCTCAGTCGTAAATTGCCAAGAGTGCCAAGCTCCGGCTTTACCTTCTCCACAGCAAAAGCATAGGAATATGCTTAGTCTATTTACATATGTCTATGCGCTAAATGGAAGGCATTCTAAATTAAGCGGAGTTAGATGTTGTGGATTAAAATTAGTATATAATAGCATTTTCGGACGAAGCGGATTCGATCGCTCCGAGAGTGATTAATGACCTCACATGCTCTATTTTAGATTTCTGATTGGACAAGGAGAGCATATGACGTTATTAATCGCTCTCGGAGCGATCAAACTCGTTCCGTCCGAAAACGTTATAAGTAAAGAAACAATCTTAATATCTCAATAATCCAAAAGAAATTTAAAAAAAAATGAAAAGAATAAAATTTCTCATGATTTATAATAATTTATATTAATTTTTAGAACATTTTTAGATACATTGAATCGCAAGATACATACAATCGTCCTTTTTATAATGACCTTCGTACTTTACTTGTCCATTTCCAATGCGCATCTGCGCATGCGAGAAAAAGTGACAGTAGTGACACCACCCCACCAGTAGGCAGTAACAGTAGCAACACTTGGCACTACATGATCAACTGTATACTGTATGTTTCAATATTATTCAGTATTATTGAAGTGCATCAAAGTGTTTGGTACGCTACGCGTTCTACTCAGACGCACTTAGACAAGGCGATCGCGGAAACTGCGCAGTAAGAAGTAGACTTTTCCCCGTGATCTGTGGATCCATACGCAAAATTGAACGCCATGTGTTCCACTGACAACAGCATGAATAACGGCGTGCAGCGCGAGGACGTTGGCGACGCGTTCGGATCATTCAGCAGGTATATACATATACAAGACACTCAAGACAAATGCGTCCACTCGCGTCGTGGACACGCGCACACATTCGCCATGTACACAATGCAAACCACGTCGCAAAGCATAGTAAAATTGACTATGTTTCAACATTTTGTAATAATTTGCTGAACCGAGTTCATATCTAATAATTGAGATCGATATTAGTATTGTAACAAAAGATATTGTTGGAGCTGATTACTTTCTTATCTTGCGTGAGATGTCTTTTTTTTATATAGTTGATACGCGCAACAATGATTGTTCGAAAAAAGTTGCTCAACTTTTGTAACAACTTCTTTGAACGAATTAACTTTAATCGATTTGTGAATCATGTGCAATTCCCAACTTCAGACTAATCATTTTCTGTATAGTGCTTTATATGTAGGAATACTTATCTTTTCGCAGTTTTTTGTTTATTTCATAATTCATTTGTGTAACATATTTCGTATCTTTATGTTCCTGACTTATGTATATACATGAATAACATAAATAACAATAACCTAATTATTTTACATTAACAATAAATTATAAACAAAATCACTTTTTTTTACAAAAAACTTTTCAGTAAAAACTTTTACAGTGAAAACTGTCACTTTTTTTTATAAAAAAATTATGCTAGATGAAAAGATAATATACATGTCCTGCAAATCTTTGCTTAATGTTTCTTAGGTAATTTCAAATTTGCATTCTGAAAATTAAAAATAGCACATCCAATGTGGGATTGCAGGCAAAATGACTCAAGAATAAGTGTCTCGCAAAACATCATGTTCTAATTTCAATGAAATTTAATATATAGGTGTGATAATGAATAAATTTAGAAATTATTGAAATTAAAAAATTATTTTAAGAGAGTAAAGTATATGTAGAACAATTTTTGACTACTTTCCACTAAGTATATCTCAAAAGCTATTTTCAAGATATATCGAAAATTCAAGAAAGTATCAAAAATATTTTATACAAAACAAAATGTGTGAAGTTTTAGATTTTCCATAATTTGTCCAATAATAATAATTTTTTGTCCACTCTTGAAAAAAATTTTTTAAAAGAAAAAAATGTTAAGGACCCTTAAGTGCATTTTTTTTTTAAATTATAGGTATACGGGATTCGATTGTACACAATTTGTATGCATTTGTTCATCAATAATCATTTTTTGTCCACCTTGATACAAAAAATTGATTCATTTCTGTATATAAATTAAAGATAATAAACGCACTTATGAGTGCTTGTGACAAAGTTTGCTCTAACTTTTCATTTGTTCATAATTTTTTGTAGCAAGGTGGACAATAAATTATTATTGATAGACAAATGCATACAAATTGTGGACAATCGAATCCCGTATATAATTTAAAAAAAATGCACTTAGAGGTGCTTACGTTAAAATTTTTCTTTCTTTTTTTTAAATTTTTTTCAAGAGTGGACAAAAAATTATTATTGGACAAATCTGGACAAATTGTGGACAATCTAATGCCATGTAGATTTTGACAAAATTCGCATTTGGGGGTGCCAACTTCACACACCA
>NW_012026816.1:4774561-4775291 GCF_000956235.1 Wasmannia auropunctata
TTTATATTTAATTATTATATATATATATATATTTATACCTTTAATTATATATCTTTTTACATGAAATAGAATAAAACGATAAATGTTTCAAGTATATATTTCGTAAATTAAAATATTAATACCAAAATAAATTTAATATCAATAAATTATAGACATAATGAAATAATAGTAATCATGTTTACTACATTAATTGCTGCATTAATTAAAAAGAAATATTTATAATTGCACCTATTTTATAAAAATCTTTCTGTTTTATACTAGATATGTTTCAGTAAAAAAGCAAATAGAAAATAAATATTTTCCTATTATTTTCGTAAGCGAAAGTAGGATGTTAAATAAGGGAAACCGATTTTGACCTCCAAAAGTGTAGGTAAAAACAATAGTGCTTTTTATAAATTTTGATCTTCTGAATACGATAGAACTATTAAAAAGTTCATAGCGCTTAGGGAACATCTTAAAAATTAAGCATAAACACTGTGTATTTACTAAAATTTGGATGATGAATTCTAAAATATATTTATGTATCGTTGAGACTTTCTGGAGAGAGGGGAAAGACTAGAGAATAATTAAATTTGATAAACAATCAACGATAATAAAAAAAGCAAATTTGTTTTAATATAGTTATTAAATAATATATGAAAATAAATTTTTTATATTTTTAAACTATAATCTTTGTACGTATAGTATTATTACTTTACTTGAAGAATAGAGCTGTTTCTTCTTTTCTACT
>NW_012026816.1:4775341-4782117 GCF_000956235.1 Wasmannia auropunctata
TATATATATATATATATATAATAAGTAAGAAGAATGACAGAAGCAGTGTATGACAGATATAATCAAATTTTGTAATTAAAATTCTTTAAACAACTGACAATTTTTCTAATCAATAATGTAATCTCATTAAAAAAACATTTTTTTCTTTTTCTTTTTGTAAATAATAAAATAAAAACGAAAAATGTGCCAGGAGTTCTAGAGGTTGACATTATTCCTTCATAGTGAATTCAGACAGCAAAAAAAAAATATTATTACATGTTCTTGATATACTGCCATAGTTTTATAACTTTTTTGAATTCTCGAGTTGAGAATCTGTCTTTGTTAGAATCATTACCAGTCAGAATTGTGTGCTATTACATTTAATTGTACAGAGATGCATAACATAAGATGGATAAACATTTAATAAAACAATTAATATTAATAATTTGTAAAAAATGTCTTTAATGTACTAACAGATATTATTAAGCTAGTTTGAAGTAATTATCAAGTCAGATACATATTTAAATGACTTATATAATAATAGCTAAAAAATTGAGAACATTACAAAGTGATGCCGATAACAAAAACTAAGGTAACCAAGAATAATTCAAGTAGGTATAAACATGCAGAATATTTTCTTACAAATTGGACACTGTGCATATTCTAATATTTCACATAATTGTTGAAAACATGCTGTATACAACTATTTTTTCTCCTAATAATGGACATAAATGATAAGATCCATCGCTTGTTAAAGACATAAATAAACGATTCACAAAAAGCAACAAAGATTTATATGCTTAAAGCACGACAAACAGATAATTTATTAATGAAAAAATTAGCATTGGATCAAATTTGCTTATATTGTTAAATATTCTTTGCTACAATCAAGAATTGAAAGCGTGAAAATATGTGCAATTATAAAAGAATAAAGATACAATACTCAATTTATGTAGATAAATCGTTTTCGGTAACTAATAATATTGTCCAAATCTTTGTGCAAATCACAAAATAGTAATGTATAAATATAGTGTATATATAAGTTATGAAAGACTTACCGTCCTATCCACAGGCGGGGTATTTGGAAATATCACATCTCGAAGTTCGTGCATAAGATCTATATTTATATGCTCCAATGGAGAGTCTGAATCTTCAGGAGAACTAGGACTTAAAGGTGAGTATTGTTTTCTACTGTAATATAAATTTATATAAATTAAAAATATGTATGAAATAATAAAATTCCATTATATATGTCATACAATATATTACTTATATATTATATATACAGGGTGTCCAAAAAAAGTCGGGACGGCGAATTATCTCAGAAGGAAAACGTTTTACAAAAAAATGTTTCAAACAAAAGTTGTAGGGCTTAAAAAATCTATTTACTGGTTTATACAAAAAATAAAAGAAACTAGCAATGTAAGTCATATTATTTTTCAATAGAGTCCTTGATTTTCAATTACACCGGTGTCATCATTCTGATAGCTTTCGTATTCCTCAAGACTTTTGATTACAGGATACCTATTCTCAAACATTTGTAATGACTTTTTCAATAAAGGTAAACTTTGTTTGGCTTTCTCTGAAAGCTTTATTCTGTTTATATGACAATATTAATAGGTTAGCCAAGTTTTTTTTTTGAAGAATACAAAAACTGTAAGAATGATGTATTAAAAACCAGGGAAACTATGTTAAAAAATGACATTTTAAATAATAGAAAGAATTATTTTATGAAGTAGTATAAGAATATAAATTATGTGATATAAAGAGACAATCAATAGACATAAATAATTATATATACCTTGTGTCAGTGAAATTACTATTCCGCAAACGTAAGTCTTTTCGATAACTAGTTGCCGCCGATACACCATTTGGAGATTTTGGTGGAGATGTAAATCCAATAGGTCTTCTATCTAATGTAGGTGAATTAGGAGCCGATCGTGGCTGATGAAATCTCATACTGGTTTCGCTTCTATTGGATCGTCCTGTCCTCCAAACAAATATTTATAAGTAGATATTTAATATTTAATATAATAATAATAATAAAGATTACAATAACGTCGAAAACATACCTTTCCATTTTAATCCTTTATATGCTGTTTTCATATCTTTGCCTTTATCTTTCACCTATAGATATCAACTTCTATAGCATAATTCTTCCATTAACTATTATTATATATTATTATATTCCAATAGATATTAAATAATAACTATGACAGCAAGTGATTAATGTTCAAAAATATCAATAAGACAAAGCATATACGTAGCCATATAAAAAATATATACAGGGTGTCCCATTTTAATCGATCAAACAAAAGTTTTGGGTCTTCGAGGGGGACATAAGATGATAACATCGGTTTGACCCTAAATGGCATCATCAAGGTCAGGATAAAATTACTTTGAATTTAAAAAAAAAAACCCTATTTTTCATTACATATTCTTGTAGCACACCTCGAGAGCTTTCCAAAATACATAGATAAAATATTTTTTTATTAAATAAATCTTGAGTTATGTAGCTTGAAAGTTGCAGTACCATCGGCATTAGCATTATCCAAGGTGTCCGAACACTGGCTAAAACCTTTTGAATGTTGTTCAGGATCATGACCTAGACAACACATGTCAAGATCAAGGCCATTAAACATTTTATTTTCATTCAAAAGCTTTTATTTTCATTCTTGAAAATTATATTTATTTTTTGAAAAAAAAAAGAAACAATTTCCAATGGTCATGACCTTCAGATGTTTTATCAATATCATGATCCTAGTGTTCGGATACATTGGATGATACTAATGCCGACGGTACTCCAACTTTCAAGCTTCATAACTCAAGATTTATTACATAAAAAAATATTTTATCTATGTGTTTTGGAAAGCTCTCGATGTGTGCTACAAAAATATGTAATAAAAAAATGGGGGATTCCATTTAAGAAATTCAAAGTGACCTTGTTCTGGTCTTGATGACGCCACTCAGGGTCAAACCAATGTTATCATCTTATGTTTCTCTCGAAGTCCCAAAACTTTTGTCTGAAATATTTTTCCCTAAAATGCACTGTTCAAGAGATATTTGAGGTGATCGATTAAAATGGGACACCCTGTATATATTATATTTAAACTTACAGATTTAACTGCATATTTTACTGCTGGATTGGCCTACAATTAAAAATAGTAGGATAATAAAAAATTATTTTATTTTATAAATAATGTTAGAAATAAACTGTACAATACTATCCAATCTAACTGAAATATTAATATAACATGCCTTATCTTTTACACTACGGAAAAATGCAGAGCTTTCTTTTCGCATCGCGTAAGTCCATTCCCTATATTGCTGCATAAATTTACTACTCGATTTGGCTGAATAACTGCAAGCTTCCATTTCGAATTCATCTGAGAAACCAAGTCCTGAATTAAGCATGTTCAACCTTTCTTCTATGAACTGAAAATATCCAGAATATTTATTCATTATATTATATTAAGCAATTGTAGTTATATTACATCTAGATAGAACGCACTTACTTGTTGGAAAATTTGTAATTCCAACATTTTTCGTAAAAAAGGTTGCATGGAAGATGGTCTACTTTCAACAAATGCATTTTGATTAAACGTAATGCGTTCACCCTGCTGTAAAGTTAATGCTTCTCTGTAACCTGCGGTTAACTGCACTAATGCTCGCAGGAATGCCCTTGATACACCATCTCCAAGAAGAGCTGGTCTATTGCGTAACGCTTTCTTCAAATTTGTTACCTGCGATATAGAAACTTTTTATTTTATCATTTAAAACATATATTAATCTTTAAGGATACATTAGCTTATTGTGGCATGGCAGTATATCGCTTTACGCACTACGTCTTGAGGTAAAGACTCTAGATCTTGAAACGGTGACTCGATTGTATTATTATCAGCATCTAAAATAACAACTTCTCCTAAATCATTCTTGGGTATTTTCTGCAAAAAATATACAAATATTATATATATAATGTTAAATAACATATTCTCAAAAGAAAAAATTTTTGTTATGGATACCTGAAGTGTTAGAGTAGGCACTCCAATTAGGAATGGCATAGGTGCTAGTAAATAATCTATTAATGACAATGGCAGAACGGGGATGTATATATGTTGCCAAATCATTGGATAAATTAAAGCGTTGCATGCTTGCACGCATGCACTCAATCTCGATAGACGTTTTGAAATGAAAATAATACGGCGTTCGTATAACATAGATGCGAATATCATCATCATATTGTGCGAATCTACAGCACTATAATATTCAGTCAAATTCCTCTGAAAGAATAAAATCACTATTTAGCGGTGTTTGATAACAATTTTATATTCTAAGCAAATTTCTAATAAATTAATTTAACAAATTCTCAATTATTTTCATATACAAAGTATTCTATTTTTTAAACAGAAGCCGACAAACAAAAATATTTAGACAAAGTTGTCTTTGGAAGGAAAATAATAAAATTTAAAAAATTGATTTTTTCGGGTCATACAAAAGTCATTTTTTTAAATAAAATTTTTTTATATGATTCTTTTATTTATTTGTATATTCTTTTATAATTATTTTGCATATAAGTATTAAAATATTAGAATTATTTAAAAAATCAAGTTTACGAGATATTTTACTTTAGCATATTTTGATATAAAAAAATAATTTCTATCAATTTTTAATAATCACACCTTAATATCTTTACGCACAGAATAAGATGAATTAATTGATGTAAAGTTTCTTAAAAAAGTTGTAATTGTGCATATGGCAAATTGCATTACTTAGAATGAGGTATAAAATATTTTGTAAACTATTGATTTTTAAATTTAATTTTATCTTAATACTTTTATCAATATAACTAAAGGAATCATAAAAAATCATATAACTTAATTAAAAAAATAGTAATGACTCTTATGTGAATTTAAAAATTAATTTTAAAATTGATTTTACTATTTATTTATTCCTCTATAGATTATATAACTTTTGCCTAAAACATTTTTGTCTGTTAAATTCAGATAATTCACAGTTTTTAAGATATTTAATTTTACTATTAAAAATATAACTTGTACAACACCAAGCTGTTAATAAAATTACTCACATTTTCAGGGATACTAGGTAGTTGAAACTGTTTTGGGCTTTGACAAACAAAATTCTGAAAGAAATAAAATGTTTTTAATGCTTTGAAAGAAATTAAAAGATTAACGTTGTATATATGTATGTATGTATATGTGTGTGTTAGGAAGGTAACATTAAATTTATCTTATTATCTATTAAATACACCTCTCAATTTGACAAATTATAACATTATGATAGATTTCAACAATTTACCACTGTAGAATTTGGTAAAGGGATAGATATGGAGTTTCCAGGCACTGGAACCCCACAAGTATATATATTCTCAAGAAACTTCCAGAGATCTTCTCCACTGGCATTGCTGGTCAAGGATGCAATGTGATTCAATAGCCTATGATGGAAAATTTAATATTTTGATTCATTTTGAATACACGTAAACCTCTAATTAATATATTTTGACCAACTTGTAAAATGTTTCATGCCACGGGAGTGCACTCAGGACTACTAAAGCTGTTTCTGTTTTGGGATCATGTCGACAGAATCCAAAGGTCCATTTTGAATCTATACTAGTGAGCACGAATGAAAAGTGCTGTACCAACAAGCTAAAATAAAAAAATATAAAAGAAATGTTATAATAAGAAAACAAAAGCTTATAGTCACATGATAATTGTTAGCATACTTTTCAAATTCGCAAGGATATGCAAATTTAGGAACAGATTTCAGTATCTCTTCATCTGAAAAGGAATTGGGATATTTCTGAAGTATCCAAGCTGGCTTTTCCCCTATTGGTGCAGCTATCTCACAGAAGCATTCAAAAAGTTGTTTAACATTTTCCCTAAAAATATCAAAGAAAATACCAATGTTTATGTGATTTTAATAAAATGTGGCTTATAAACTTTGAAGATATTGCAATACAATTTTAAAAGTAATGAATCATATTTGATTATACTAGCTTCATAAAATGCTCATATTTTTCCAAAAATTTTACAAACACATAAAAGAAAGATACAACATTTATTTTGTTGAACAAAGCAGAAATATTCTGTATTGTAAAATCATTTGATTACAATGTAAGAGTGAAACTGCTCATCATGTATCACAAGAGGAATTTATAATAGAATTTGTGATACTATACAGGAAGAAGAAATAACTTGCCTTAATCTAGATCCCATGATAACAGCTTGAAAAAAATAAGTTCGTATGATCTTGATGTCTATACGTCATCGTACTACATGACAGTAATGTATTCCGCTCGGATGAATTTTAAAAACGTCATAGCCACATGTCACTGACACTCGGTCGCTTTCACTAGCCGTAGCGTTTACGGCGAATCTTAGCTCTCGTTCTTTTCTTCTCCCCACGCAAAATTCGCTGCTGAACAGTAGATCACCACCTACCGTCCCTACCGATACGGCACGACACGAGACGAGATCAGTGAATAAGAGAATAGGCATGTATGTGTATGTATGTATGTGTATGTATTTATCTATCTTCTTCTTTTTTCTCTTCTTCTTTCTTTCTTTGTTGCTGCACTGGACTGCATTAAAATTGTCTTTCTCGTTTTCACCAAATTTCACAAATATACATATACATCTATTTCATTTTTAAGTATGTATGTATGTACAGTCGGCAGCTAAAAGGTTGCAACACTTTTTTTTTTATGGGTTTCGGAACGCGCAAAAATTTTCAGAATGCGAATCACTGTCTCGGGAGTGGTTAGGATAGCTGTCATAAGC
>NW_012026816.1:4782167-4782702 GCF_000956235.1 Wasmannia auropunctata
ACACGCCTTTTCGCGTCAGTAATTCGAAATGCTCAGCAGATAAATTACAAAATTCGCGCTGCATTATCCGTAGTTTATCATTCGTGAGATATGAAGCCAATTTTTCGAGACTCGAACTGAGAAATTTGTATGAGTCAATAAATCGTAATTGTATGCAAATTTCTCTATTATTTTTTATTTCCGCGGTACTTTTAACATGCTTGGTAAATGAAATGTATTTTTCTTTTGTTACTGGAAGTAAATTTATGTTCCCATCGTATGCGGAAGCTATTTCTTTGATAATGAAATGTGCATCGTAACCGGATAAATTGTGGAAAACTACGGGAATGCAATGCGAATCTTTGTAGTTTAAATTGCAATTGGAATGTGCTGGGCCTCTGAATCGACCGGTGAGATGGCAATAATCGCGTACTCGCCTATCTTCTGTCGCGAACGGTTTCTCGCATATGTGACAATTCGTAGCGCTGTTAAATTTATCACGTTCGTCGCGCGTCAATTCCGCCATCAGAACGTTACCGGACAGAGCGGACTTTAT
>NW_012026816.1:4782752-4784286 GCF_000956235.1 Wasmannia auropunctata
TGCACTGGACCTGAACCGGGTAGCCCCGATGGAGATGGAGCACGCTCCGGATCCCCCAGATAGGCCGAGGCCGATGTCGAGTACTCTCGACGAAGAGTGACGGGAAGGAGTCGGACGGGACTGTCGGGACAGGAGTCGAGACAGGACTGGATAACTCGGCTTGCGCTGGTCGGCCTTTATATACCGGCGAGCGTCCCCCACCACGCGGTATCCGCGTGGGCGACCCCTCCACGCGGCACCCGCGTGGGCGGCCCCCACCGAGCAGCGCACTGCAGTGGCGCCGAACCTCAGGGCGCCGGGTTTAACTGGCGTAGTAACGCGAAACGTTACAAGGAGAAGACAGTTGCTCTATCATCTACGGAGGCCGAGTACATGGCCTTATCGGAAGCCACGAAAGAGGCCGTGTACTTGAAGCGACTCCTCATCGACATCAGCTTCAACGAAACGTCACAGATTAAAATCTTCTGTGATAATAATGGTGCTCGATTGTTGGCAGAAAACCCCGTGTTTTACAATCGAAGTAAGCACATTGACGTACGCCATTATGTACCCACAGTCATCAAAGAGGTGATGTCAAAGTCGAGTTCACTCCCACCACCGAGGTGGCAGCGGACATTCTCACCAAGGGGACATCCAAGCAGAAACATATGAGATGTTTGGAACTTCTGGATGTTACCAACGTCGAGTCATCCTCTGCGAAAGAGTCTCTTAATCGAAGGGGTGTATGGGGCGCAACTGATTTCATAAAAAGCGTCTATGGCGATTCGCGGGAGACTCGCATTCTGCGACATCTACTAAACTAATGTTTCCCGGATATATCACTAATTCCCTATACTAAAGAAATCCCTCTTGTATCTTATCTATATATTAATCATAATCTTTGTTCGTTTCCTCAAATAGACGTTACAACGGTCTTACAGTCGTTTAAGATATTTGCTGTAACTCACGAAATAAATATATTATTACTCTCTTCTGTGTAAATAATCACGCTATTCATTATCCGTCACGTGCCGCTCTAACAGATTTCGATATATGTATATACATATCGATCGTTGTTGTTCAGCTGCAGCACTATAAAATTAATAAATACGGTTAATTAAGATTAAATAAAAATCAGCTAAAAGAGCAATAAATAATTATAAAATTAATCGATCAATATTATATATACAAGGTGTCCTAAAACAAACTTTTATCCTTAAAATGTCATATTCCTAACTCAATTCTGAGAAGATTTTTCCTTTACCAAAATTTTATCCGAAACTTAGTTTTCAAATTATAACAAGAAATAGTTAGCGAATTATGGGCCGCGTATGGAAGGTAGACAGGGGCGCGCAACTTACTGTCAGACGCAGGCGGTACACGGGGCCCTCGCGACGATCAGCTGACTGCTACACGCGCATACACATGACATTTTAAGGACATGCGATTACGCACGCACGCACGCACGCACGCACGCACGCACGCACGCACGCACGCACGCACGCACGCACGCACGCACGCACGCACGCAACTGAGTCGACAAGGCACACAGGGG
>NW_012026816.1:4784336-4790151 GCF_000956235.1 Wasmannia auropunctata
CGCGCATTGCGTTTTCGATCCTATTGCCGCGCGCTTTATTTAACTTTTTCTCTCCTCGTGAGCGTAACCGTAGGTATAGATCGGCGACATTGGAAAATCGTCTACACCAAGCAGCGAGAAGGAGAGAGACATCGGCCTCGGAACGTCTGGCTCATCGCGGGAGAAAGGGAGCACGCAGGTCAGACAATATAGTTCCTACGAACGTTATCTCGATGTTATCTATTACGAGTTCGTTACTGTCGCCGACTACTTTCAGCAGACTACTTCCGAGAGTAAATACGGAGGCAATGGACTCTCACGATCTGGCCAGGATCGGGTTGCCGACGGCGAATTGTACGGAAGCGAGACGAACGAGCAGGGTCGACGCCAAAGCTCGATGAGGGACATGAGCCTAATTTAAAGTCCGCGCTACCGGTTGCGAGCCAGCTGATCACGTGCAACACCGCGATTCGCGGGCGTCGCGCTCGCAGGGCAAGGGCCAATCGGCGCACTATCAGCCGATCGCGTGACACCCTGCTGCCTGCGTGCTGCCGGAAGGACCGTCGAGCGACACTTGTGCTGTGGTCGCGCGTGGGACAGGACGCAGGATCCCGTGTAGTTGCCGAGTGCGAAAAACTTTGAGAGAACATCTTCCGTAGCTGCCGCTCTTGGTGAGACGAACGTTAGCGATTACCATTGTCCGCCGCCGGTTTCATTGTCGGGCGGATCGCGCTATTTCAGTTTCGTTGTCCGCGTAAATGTATGTTCGTGTGTAGAGTCCACGTGTGCCATCCGCCCGGCATAAAGTTACGCGAATTGAGTAGAGTATTTTGCGCTCGCCTTGCCACAGCCGGGTCACTTGTGCGTTAATTACATGTTATTTTGTGTTTCTTGCGCGTTATTGAGTGTTCGAATTATTGCGTGTTAGCGTGCCGAATGTCGGCAGTACTTAGAATTATCGCGACGCCACGTGGTGTGTGATCCGTCGTACGCCGTGCGAGGCGTACCCGCGTACAGCGACAAGATATTTTCGCGGATTTAAAGTCGAGAAAGAACAAAGCTCGTACACCCGTCATCTCCGGGAGCGTTCCCGGACGCGCGAATTGCGACCTCGGCGCTACCGCCGACGGCTGCCGCGGCGTTAGTCGCGGCCGAACGAATCGCCTGTGAATTCCAGCACACGCAAATATATCTGTTACCTATTACCAAAATTTTGAGTATTCTATCTCGCCCTTGCTCTTCCACATTCCTCCGCACCCTACGAACCGCCCCTCTACCGCGTTCGAGATTTCGATTCCGCGTAATAATTCGAAGGGTGGCACGCCCGCTCGTGCCTGGCGCCCTTTGCGTTTTCGATGGCCGTATAAGTTCGACCATTTTGCGCCCTAACTGTAGCGACGGTTCGGCGAAGTTCTTGCTTTCCGTTCGTGAAGGCGGCTGCAATATATATATATATATATATACATATGGTCCCCTCTTTAATCTAAGTACAAAATTTACAGATGCTGTTATTGAGGCACTTGACCAGGAATATTAATTATCGTCATATCATTCGATAATCGCGATCTTTCTGGCGCTGTATACGGACGGATTAGTTTTATACTTGCATAACTTTCGCTATGATTAATATTCAGATTCAATGGCTCTAGTATTGTAGTCGTAGTTTGTGTACTTTTCTCTCCAGCGAGAATTTCTACACTAGGTGTAAGATTTCGTGAGAGACTTTCGCATTCAATAGTTAATTGTTCAACTGGAAGAGGAGCAGTCTTATTTCTCCGTGCGAAAACTTTTATGATGCTTCTCCCTTCATTGGTACCTGCAGAAATATTTCATATTAATTTAGAATATTATATATTTTTATTAACATAGGTACATACCGTTACATGATTCACTTATTAAAGCTTCATCCTAAAATTTGAGAAGAAAAAAATATTAATAGATAAGAAATAAATATGTGTATATGTATATGTATATGTATATATCTCCCTATAAATGTATATAGGGAGATTTGTCATCACATTTCTAACAAAGATAAAGACTATATAATTAATATTAATATTTATATTGTGCACCTTTGTTGCTAAGAGATCTTTAATAGGTTTAAAGGGATTGGAATGTATAGACACTTTCGATGGTGTATTTGACGCGACAGACTGTTCCCGTTGGATACTCTTATATTGGTAGTTTTGCAACTGTTTGACCCTGCTGTTCAGAACAGCGTAATTCTTCACTATGGTATCCAATAGCCACCTGTCAGAAAATAAGTTCTGATCATCAATACGGAAATATATGCCATTAAACCTGTATTTCGTGCGTGTATTTAAATCTTCTTAAGCGCAATTTTAAGCTTACCTATATCCATCCTTTATGCCCACAATGCTACTCTTAGATTGTTCCTTGTCATAAATACAGGAACATGTTTCCACTCTGGTCGGACATTTCATAGCATTGGCAGCACGTTCTACATCCAGGTTTTCAACTATATCCAGCTCGTCGATAGCTCCATTCAGATCTTGCTTGTTGGCGAGTCTATGCATACATTACGAAAATTTGTATTTGAAATTTGCACCGATTACCACGCACAAGACTTAGCAACATTCTTGATCATTATATGCACACAAAATGATCTAATTTGCTTTTTGTATGTGCGCAAGCAAAAGTATGTGTATGTGTGCGTGTGTGTGCAGAGACATAACTTCAGATCCCTTACAACAATATTGGTTTCGTCGAGATATGCTCGTGTGTAATTAATTCGTTAAATACGACTTTATTTTCTGCAAGACGGGAAATATCGCTAGCATCCACCACGTATATAAGACCATGTATCTAAAATATGTCAATTGAGACATAAAATATAGTTTCTGTTTGCCATTAGCACTGATATATAGGGGAAACAAAATAATGTTAACACCTGCATAAGGTATTACTTATTTTACAATAGAATTTTACAATAGAATTTATTCGAACATGCCAGAGGATAAGACAGTTTTGGTAATCGAATAGTTAGTTTTTTATAATAGTTACTTTAGGATAATATCGAGCTATTATCCTAAAGTTATTAGTATCGATAATACTAGTTTGCAAAAAAATTTTTTTAATTATTTTGAATAGTATGTTTAGATAATATGTTTGTTATAGATATGTTATAGATTTTTAAATGCTAAAAATGATGCCTCAAACCAAACTTCACTAACATCTCAAGTTTTTAAAATAAATAACACTATGTACGAATTATATACGACTTCATTGACACAAACGAAAAATTTATTATCTTACAACAGCAAAACTCTATTTTAGATCCTTAACGTGGCTAAAAAGATATTAAAATAAAAGAAATTGAATTTTATAGGAGATGGGCAATTTATTCATGACTTCTGAATTTCAAGATAACGATTAATCTTTTGTAGAAAAAAAAATTTTAATATCGCAAAAAAGTTATTTTTGCACATTAAACCTCAATTATTTTGAATGTGCTAGTGAAGTTTGGCTTGCGGCATTGTTTTCAGCATCCAAAAATCTATATGAGACATATTATTTGATTCAAAATAATTTTTGTAAACTAGTAATATAAGAGCTGATGTATTTATTAGATCCAATAATAGAAACTGCTCAGAAAAATCGAGCATGTCGAGTTCTTATTATTCGAATGGTTCGGATTATAAAAGCTCAGCTATGAATTTGTATATTTGGAATTGAACATAAAATCGTTTTGTATAAATGGGGTGTGGATAAATGGAGTTTTATTGTATTAATAAGAGACTGGCTTACAGATTCTCTCTTTGTTGGAATAGAATCGTACAATGCTTGAATAGTCAGTGCAATATTATTATACTATACTTTTAGCAAAACTTTCAATTTCTTAATAAATATTAGAGGAGGAAATCTATTTCTCACTCTGCTCTTCAAAACTGCTGTAATGATTTGATATTAAAAAAAAAAATCAGGCGATTGGTGCTGGCTGGGAAAGATGTTGCAAATTTTGCAGAATAAAGGGAAATTTTGGAAAATAGGATGAGAAGCAAATTTTATCCTCCAATATTGCTATATAAACAATTAAAAAATGTTCTACTAAACGAATAGTTTTGAAACAGAAACGGCATTAATCATGTTCATCAATATCAACTTCAGTAGAACAGCAGTTCTTAGTGACTATTCAAGCATCATATTCCAATGGAGAATAGAATTGATATTAAAGGCAAATTGTGGGCCAACATCTTATTAATAAAATAAGTATTGTATTTCCAAGGTGTTCATATTGTTTTGTTCTCTCCCTGTAACAGCTAATTGTCAAATATATTTTTATCATAACATTTATTTATGACTATCCGTTTATAAGATCTATTCACTTACATCATTATAATATTTAGGCCACAATGCTCTAATCTGGGAGCTGCCTCCAAGATCATATATCTTCACGGAGTACGACTTGTGCTTTAGGGATACCGTCCGGAATCCTATCGTGGGCAACACATTCTGATCCGGATCTATAGAAAAAAAGGATTATGTATTGCATGAAAAGAACTGATACTGTAACAGGTAGCAATAGACTTTCCAAGGACTTCCACTTAGAATTAAATTTGTTTACAATATTATATATTATAAATTTGTTTACAATATTATATATTCTGACCATCTATAACACAAATTAAATTGAGAGAAGGCCAATATGGCCATAGCAGGATCTTGGTGCTTTTGATACTTTTTATGTGATTTTACATACATATTCTAGTTTCGCAGCAAATAATTCTTTATATCGTGTCGTGGGATTTTACTAGATGCTACAGATGAGCATCAGTACTTATTAAATTGATTATCAATTTAATAATCGTGATAATAAAGTTCTGTTTCAAGCAGAGCTGTGTTGAATCCAAAAGTAACGGCATGCAATTTGTTGAAATTAGAATATGTATGTAAAATCACATAGAAAATATTAAAAGCACCAAGATCCTGCTATGACCGTATTGGCCTTCACTTAATTTAAATTTTTTTAATTCTTAACAATTAATTCTTAAAAAATTACCGTTATTAATATGATTCAGTATCATGGACTTCCCGGCATTGTCCAGTCCCACAATGAGCAGGACAATGGTCCTGAAATCATGAAAGAAGTATGTAAACAAAAAGACGTCAACCCTCGTCCCCCCTCTCCGGGAATTCCCTATTCTTCGCGTTCATGAATAATGCGTACTTTTCCGCAGCGCGGTTCCTTTGCAGCCTCCTCAGCACGCTTCTGATACAATTACCCATCATGGGAAGAGAGAGAGAGAATCGTGATCCCATGCATCCCATGCTTCTCGCTTCTTCTGTCTCGCTAATTGCGACTTCTGTCATTCATCGTGATTAATCCCGTGTAATCGGTATTCGGCGTCGTGTGTATCATCAGTCATCACACATACGTGACGTACGACGCGTGGCGTCAGGGCCGTCAAGCGTGGCGGCCATGTGTAAAACACTCGAGTACAGGATGTTCCAAATATAGGCAGTCATCGCGTCTGTCATCTGTTTTCCGTTTTCTGCCAAAAATATTCATTTATATATCCGTTTTCGGACGGAACGAGTTTAAAGGTGCCATTTCATGCGCAGTGTGCAGTCGCAGCAATTCATTACTATTGGTTAAAAATGTTACGTAGATAACGCACTTCCGGCGCAAAATACATTTTGCCACATCTTAAGGTGCCTTTTCATACGCAGCACGCAGCAGCAGCAAAATATCACGTGATTCAAATTTTTCAAAACCGCTTTCGCCGCATTTGCTGCGCATGAAAAGGAATTTGCAGCAACATATTAAAACATTTAACCTCAATATAAATATAAGTATATAGCGACATAACCGCAA
>NW_012026816.1:4790201-4790619 GCF_000956235.1 Wasmannia auropunctata
TCTGTTGCAGTTGTGAGTGTGGGCGATAATCAAATCCGATACTCGCTTACGCTTCCGCCTGCGGTCATATACACATGGTTGTAACGTGTTTTAAATAAACCTTTTATATATTGTACCTGACCATCAAAAGAGATTAATACAGACACCATCCCTGCGATTAGAACTTTATACTCTAACAGGTTATGGGCCCAGACCAAAGTCTGTAGTGAAATAATCAAGTATTTCGTGACCGAAAGAACAAGCACGTGCAGTTGTGAGGTTAGGTGGAATAATCGACACCTACAGAAGAAATCATGGAATTTTCGGGAAACACGGCACGAATTCCTCTATTGTCAAAAGACAATTATGATACATGGAAAATTCGTATCCAAGCAGTAATGGTCAAAAATAAGACATGGCCATACGTCACTGGACGGAA
>NW_012026816.1:4790669-4791532 GCF_000956235.1 Wasmannia auropunctata
AGTTCAATTTTAATATTATTTCTATTTTAAAGGAAATAGGACTTTTATTTCAACTAGACGTGTTATACATAAGTACATACAAGCTGTAGTACGGAGTAATTAAAGTGTAAAATTTTAAAAATAGTTTTTGAGATGAGGTACAGTACTACTTAAAATTATGTTACATATCGGAAACATATTAAAATTTGAGATTAAAGTCGCAAAAATGAGAGGAGTCACAGTCATTCGCGAAACAAGTCTCTAAACTGCTTATGTCGATGATATGCAGTATACAGGGTGTTCCGTAACGCTTAATTAATATTGCAAGGCGTGAAAGAAAATGAAATTTTGAGCTAAAAGTTTCTCTTTCAATTTTGATTCAAACCGTTATTTACAGAGTTATTAACAAAGAAAGTTAATCAATCAGATCGCGCTTAGCCGGAGTACGCAGGGGCGTAGCGTGCTGTATGTGCGGCTCTTCGCGCTCACTTCACATACATTCTCCTGATTACAATTTTATTCTAATTTTTCATATTAATAAATAAGTAAATGAAATAAATCAATAAATAAGGTAGCTAAATAAATAAATAAATACATAAATAAACACACACAGATAAATAATTAAAAATAAATTTTATTATCAAATTGAATGTTTGTAAATAATTTATTTATACAACTTCTTTAAAAATTATTTTGACATGCATAATTCTTACGTATTTTTTTCGTAGAAATTAATGGAACTATCAATTTTTACTTACGTCAATTTTTAAAGAAATCGTTTATACAAATTGCTTGCAAACAATTTATTTTTACAATTTTTTTTCTACAAAAAAAATACGTAAGAATCATGCATAGCAAAACAATTTTTGAAGAAATTGTGTAAA
>NW_012026816.1:4791695-4794647 GCF_000956235.1 Wasmannia auropunctata
GTCAGTAATTCCCTAGGGTCAATTTATGTAGAATGGATAATAAGTTTCAGTAACTGACAGTACTTGAAATTCTATTTCGGAACGATAAAGCAGTACTGTCAGTACTGCCAGTTAATTTCGGAACGTACCCATGGACCGTATGTATGTACTATCTTTTTTTCGCTTTTGCCATACTTTAAATATATTTTATTTTAAACTTATAAAACATTTTTTTGTATATAAAAAAAGTATATAAATAAAATAAGATTAAAAAAAATAAAATTATTCAAAATAGGAATATTAGTAGAATATATGTCATAGAGGTAATTTATTAAATATAAGATATACATTTTTAAAATTATATTTACTATAAACATTTTGGACACTTTCATTGTTACTTCCCCTAAGACGTAGTCATCATATTTTCTGCAACTCAGTCGCTTGAATTATTATCATAAATACACATATGTACATATGACCACTATTAGAGGCAGTTTTGTTAGATAATGATTTTAAAAATCTCTCATTCTTGTCAAATAAAACGGCAAATCCGAATTATTTATTAACTTTGATTATACTGAAATGAACATTTGCCTTCTCATCCATTCATGAATAAAAGAACGTTTTATATAACTTTTTTTTGAAAACTTTACTCAAGGTTTTTAATCGAATTAATGGAAGTCTCGTTCGGCGAGACGAAAAATAATTCATAAAAAATGTATCGCCTCTTAACATCTCTTTAATCACGTGTAGATCATTTTTTGAAGTAACATTTCTGAAACAAAATGACATGTCAAGAATTAAGAGTTTGAGTTAAAAAGTATTAGAATAAAAATTTATATTTAAAAAAATACAAAATGTATTACGTTATTATTACACATAGGTCAGTAATCTTTTATTTTTGAAAAACGATATTATATATTAATTATGTTGCTTGAATCATTCGATTGGCAAATATGGCGATTTAACTTACTATAAAAGCATCATCGTTGGATTTTCCATCAAATCCTTAAAAGCAGCTAACCATTGTGCGCCTATTGCACCATCAACGGTACGGTGATCGCAGCTGGCAGTTACAGACATATATTGGGCAGTTGTGAATCTACAAAGATTTGTGTTAACACTCGTATGCCACGAACGGTCCATCATATTTGTCTGGAAACATTATGAAACATTATGATCATTTTACCCTTTCTCATTTTTGGCAGGTATCAGTCTAGCCTCCGTGGTGCCAATAGCAAGAATGATAGATTGTGGAGGATTTATTATAGCAGAAAAATTCTTAATTCCAAACATGCCCAGATTGGACACAGTAATCGTTCCTCCTTGAAACTCGTGCGGTTTTAATTTTCCTTCTCTCGCCTTCGCGGCCAATGCCTTTACATCTTTACTGATTTGAACTATACCCTTTATGTCAGCACCAAACACTATGGGAGTGATTAGACCGCTATCCGTGCTCACTGCTACACTGACATCCACATTATTATATCTAAAAAAAGATGCGAGACGATATTCAATGTAAAATATTAAAAAAAATTTAAAGAACTTTAAACCATTATAATTAAATATTTAATACATAAATATATTATAAAAACAGTAATTTACACATAATAAAGTACTTACTGTCGAATTACATTTCCTAACCAGGCGCTATTACCTTCTGGTACCTTTTTACAAGCCATTGCCATTCCTTTGATGATAATGTCATTTACGCTTATTTTCATTTTGTCCTTTTCTAACAATTTATTAAACTGTTCTCGCATCGCCAATGCGCCATCCATTTTTACATCTACAGAGAGATAATAATGCGGAATCGTCTGCTTGCTCTCCGACAAGCGTTTAGCGATAACCGCACGTATATTCGATACAGGAATATCTACTCCAGTTGGCACGCCAATGCCAGTTACTGCTGGTTTTACTGGCTGTACCGCCACACCTTCCAAATCTTTGGATGTTATAGAACCATATAATCCTGTTCCTTTTAGACTCTACAAAGAATAGTGAAAATATGTAAGGAATATAAAGGGTCTAGTGGGTTAAGGAGGGGATTTCGGGCTCCGCGCGTAATCGATCGTCATAGTGGGCAAAATGTCCACCCAGATAAAAGAAAATTTTGTTTCATTTCAAAAGACCCACAATTTCAAAATATTAGAAAAGATGTGATTTTTCATTAATATTTTTTTTCTCCGCTAAATTTAAATTAATCTTTACAAAAAATTCATGATTATAAAGGCTATCACATACATAAGTTTGAATTTTGTTGTCGTTCTGTGCTGGAAAATTCTGTTTTTAAAAAATCCAGAATATTTTTAATCGCATTTTCTCTAGATCTAAAAAATTGGCCACTTTTAAAATAATTCAGTAGATAAGTCTTATGATATATTATATTCGATATTTTTTTCAGATTTTTTGATTTGGTAGAACGTGGCAAAAAAAAAATAAAAATAAGGTATTTTGTTATTTTTCAGCCTTAAATGTATCCGGACCTTAAATGATATATATTAAATTGTTCCTAAATATTATCTTTAATCTTACATCTGTAAACAATAGTATAAAACTTTAATGTTATAGAGTTCGCGTAGTTTAAATTGCAAAGTTTTAATTTTTTTCTTAGTCGCAAAATCAGTTTAACTAATTTTAACAGTTATTCCATTTTTTTAAAACAAATATCAATTTCGAACTAATCATGCACATAATAAACATGATAAACAATAATTAGAATATAAACCGCGTAAGTGATAAACACAATTCAAATGAAAGCGCCTTAAACGGTCGAGGCTGAATCTTGGCACCTAATAATTTCTATGTAAATCTTAATTCTATATTTCAGTCATTTTAAACTGCGCGCCGAATTAATTTCGTTAATTCTTTTTTAATTAATAGAAACTTATCAATATAAAACGAATTTTGGATTAAACAGCTTCGTAGATAAAAAAGCTTAACACTCTTGACGTCATATTAGTGTAAAATAAG
>NW_012026816.1:4794667-4798274 GCF_000956235.1 Wasmannia auropunctata
CCCCTGTGTGCCTTGTCGACTCAGTNCATAACTTCGTATAGCATACATAAGACTTATCTACTAATTATTTTAAAAGTGGCCAATTTTTTAGATCTAGAAAAAATGTAATTTAAAATATTCTGGATTTTTTTTTAAATAGAATTTTCAACACAGAACAAAATTCAAACTTACGTATGGATAGCTTTTGTAATCATGAATTTTTTTGTAAAGATTATTTAAATTTAGCGGAAAAAAAATATTAATGAAAAATCACATTTCTTGTTATATTTCAAAATTATGTGGGTCTTTTGAAATGAAACTTGGCACAAAATTTTCTTTTATCTGGGTGGACATTTTGCCCACTATGACGATCGATTACGCGCGAGGCCCGAAATCCCCTCTTTAACCCGCTAGACCCTTTTATATTTACAAACTATTCATAAGAATAAATGCATAGAGAATGTATTAATTCAATGTTAGCATAAGTTAAAAATGAAGAAGAAATATTACAGAAATCAAATTGAAAGAACAGAGGTAAATAGAAAGGCAAATTGACTCGTACTTGCCTCCACATTCTTTCAATTTGATTTATAAATCAGCAATCTCGTAGCACCTCTAAACTAAGTCCTTTTTCGGCCGCTAATTTTCTCGCCAATGGACTGGTGTATATTCTTTCCCTGGAAGGCGGCGTGATAGTAGGAATTTTTGCCGTGGCTGGTACAGCTGGTGCTGCTACAGGCGTCGGCGGTGGTGCAGGTGCTGTGGGAGCCGCTGCAGTAGGAGGAGGCGCAGCTATTGTATCGTCTTGAAAGTCTTTAAATGCAGCTATGTTAGATTCGTCTTGTACAATAATGCAAACCAGTTTGCCTATAGGTACATTCTTCGTTCCTGCAGGTACTAAGATCTTGGCCAGATAACCTTCCTCAGGAGTTTCAAATCCCATAGTAGCTTTATCTGTTTCAATCTCTGCCAGCAAGTCACCTTCATTTAATTTGTCACCTGGTATAGCAAATATAAAAAAGAATTGGTCGATACATTTAACAAATAATTTTACCTTAAATAACAATTACAATCTATATCTGTTACGTCGTAATGTCGATACACAGATGGTCTTACCCTCTTTCTTCTGCCAGCTGATTATTGTTCCTGTTTCCATAGTGGGAGACAATGCTGGAAGCGGGACCTTGATATGATCGGGATAATCGGCGTAAAACCTGAGCTGTTGCTGCCATGGAGTCGAGACGAAACGCAAAGCATTGTGAAGCTGAAGTCTGAAGTATCGAGAAAATCAATATAATTATTGATCACATTGTCACGTTTCTGCATGCGTAATGAATAATGATTATATAAGCTTTTCGACTATCCTGGCGAGAGATTAAAACTCGAACTATCACGCTTTAAGAACGTGATCCGTCTGTGTCACAGTGACCACGTTGGAATTGACGTGAAATAACCTTAAAAATCGTCCCCGTCGCGAAACTCGAAAGATCTGCGAAAGGATTCGAGCGCGAGGATGATCCCGGGTAGCGGATGTGGTACCTCTGTTGATGTTTTCTGTGAAGACATCGGACGACTATGGGTCTGGTGCTGGTTCGCACCGAACCACGGACGATCGCGCGTGCCAGTCCATTACGTAGGCTCGACGTAGTACGTATCATATCTGTCGGGATTCACACACGACGGTCTGGAGCCCTCGACGAAGTGCAAAACGAATCTAAAACGAGTCTACGCGCCCGACGAGGTGACGATCCCAGAAACGGTTCGTCGATATCCGACGTATACCTATCGTGAAACGAGACCAGATGACGGACGATGTTAAATGCCGAACTGAGAGGTCGTCGACAAGGTCACGTGGTTTTTCCGTCACCAGAGGTGCTGCTCATGCAGCGAAGATGATTGAAAACGAAAAGCCGGAATCAGCGAAATTAACAGATCAAGATGCTGTTTTCCCGTTGTTTTAATCTTTTTTTTCCCCTTTTGCTCCACCGGCTGGTTGGATTATAGCGCCTTCAACCTTTTCGGTTATATAGCGCATCCATTGTTTTAATCGTCGATAGTTAGGCTAGTTAAGCACGGACCAATACGAGAGAACGAAATCACGAACGAATAGATGGACCGTGAATCTTGTTTCGTGATAGGAATTCGAACTGCTCGAATATAAATTATATACAAAATGTCTAAGAAAAAATGTCACTAAATTAATGTTTTTAAAATTGACAAAAATTTATACACATTTTTTCTATTTATTCATCAATAAATTCTTTTAAAATAAATTAAATTATTACTATAAAAATTGTTTTTCCTTCCTTTTATAATTTATATAGATTGAGAGATTGATAAGGCTAATCCACAGATGCATCCCAGATTTTAAAAAGAATTCAGTCGTATAATATAAATGTTATAAATTCGCTGAGTTAATTTTCAAATGTAAAAAGAATTAGAGCTTTTTTTAGAAGTTTAGAAAACGAATTCTTTTTGCACTTGAAAATAAATTTAGATTGATGACTGAATATATGAATGAATTCTTTTTGAACTCTCTGTACCTACTATCTGCAGGCGAACTCCGCCTGATAAAAAGTTTTGTATATTATATTACATAAAAAAATCTTTTTAAAAAAAGAAAAAATATACACCAAATACATGAAAAATATCACATATCATTTTTTTCTAAAATCAAAAACAATTTTTTAAAAAATGATTTAAATATACAAATATTTAAAAATTAAATGATCAAAAAGAGACATAAAATCAATAAAATTAGCCAAATATCTCATTACTAAAAAAAACCTCAAAAAAGTTTATTTGTAAAAAACATTCAAAAAATTTAATAATGGATATATAATATTATAGTAATAGTAGTGTTAGTCAAAAATTATACAGTGTATCTATATAAAAGTATACATTCAGCAAAAGTTTAATATATCCAAAGTACACAACAAACGTTTAAATTTATATATTTAAAAATATATGTAACAACAGTTTAACGTATCCAAAAGTATATGCTGCAAAAGTTTTAACGCATTTATTGTTATTTTACATAAAAATTCTAAGTCACATAAATCGTACTAAAAAAATGATTAAAGTGATCAACACTGCACAGGATTATACTGAAGCAAAAATTTGGCGTACCCGGATTGCATTAATTGCATTTCTGTAACAAACAATATGTAAATTTATATGGAAATAATGCAATATAATAATATTTAGATATACATATATAATCAGATATTGGGATTTTTTAGATTTTTTAGAAAGCGATTATTAATATTTTCTAGCTAGCTTTTTAATTTTTTGTATAACTATATTTTATAGAATTTTTTAAAAATGAATATTTTCAAAAATTTTAAAAAAATTTTTTAAATATAATTATTCTAAAAAAATACTATTAACGTAAATGAATACAGATAATTTTACTGTAAAACTTTTGTATAAAACATTTTTTGACAGCTTGAATGGTTTTCGAGATATAAAAAAAAATTAAAATTAAAAATTAAGTTTAAGTTTAAAGGGTAATTTCAAAATTTTTATTGCGTTTTTCCATTGCAACTGATATTTTGTAAATTCATCTGTTTACGTAATCTATGTGCACAAAATTTCATTAAAATCATAACTTGACACTTTTGTTATA
>NW_012026816.1:4803954-4806229 GCF_000956235.1 Wasmannia auropunctata
TTCTTTGCCGAGACCCTTTTCCAAAATCATGCTTCTGGCACTTTCCACAATAGTCCTATTGTCACGTTCTGCGCGTCCATTCTGCTCTGGCGTATAAGCGCAATTGATAATTGATGTCGCATTCCATGTTCTTCTATAATGTTCTTTACAACTTTATCGATGAACTCAGTGCCGTTATCTGATCTCAGTATTCCGATTCGATTTCCGGTATCATTCTCCACTAGTTTTATGTGTTTTTGAATTATGTTCTTAGTTTCACTCTTATGCTTCATAAAGTAGACAGTTCGATAAGAGGAAGCATCATCTCTGAAATTGATAAAATAGTTAGAGCCTCCAATAGAATCAATTTCCATTGGACTGTTTAAATCTACATGAAGCAATTTTCCTGGTGTGACTTTTCTACTTGAACTAGACGGAAATGAGAGTCGATGCTGCTTACCTTGAAGACATCTTTCAGAAATCATCTTTATTATCTTTTGCGGTAATGTCAAACTTTTTAAGAATTTGTCTTACATGTTTCATATTTTGGTGTTCTAACTGTTTATGCCAATCCATGACATTGCCATTTGAGCTATTCCGTGAAAAGTGTTGGATACTGTTACCTTAATATTCATTTTATACAGCTTACCGATTCTTGTACCCGTTGCGACAACGATGTTTCCCTGGCTGAACTTACATTCGGTTTGATCTGCTTCATAAGTCAAACCTTTATCCAAAACGGTCCCTTCTGAGAATACGTTGTGAGCGAGCTCTGGCACATACAGCACCTTCTTGAGAGTGGCTGAAATCCACTTGCTTCCATCGAAGACTTCCACGTTTATATTTCCTTCTCCAATCGCATCGATTAAATGCTTATTTCCAACCTTTATCTTCCGTGGAATTTTATAAACAGTAAATTCGTCTCGATTATACCATTCTGCGTGAAAAGTCATATGATCACTTGCTCCGCTGTCGAGAATCCAATCGGTGTCCATTTTAAAATCTTGACCTCGAGTTGCTATTAGTGAGAGTCGTGTTGATTTTTCATCCTTTGCTTTCTCTTCTTTTGCCTTTTTTTCTCTTGCCTTTTTAAATCTACAGTCTTGCTTTATATGTCCGTGTTTTTTGCAATATACACAGAATTTTGACTTTGGTTTTTGTTGGCTTTCTGTATCATTGCTTCCTTTTGCACGACAATATTTTTTAAAGTGTCCTGTTTTCCCGCAAGTGAAGTATATGCTCGTTATCTTTCCTTTATTTATTCCTCTAGTAAATAATGCATTTCCTTCCGCAGCGTTTTCTTCTCCATGGTATTTATCCTCTCTTCTTCCAGTAGAAGTCTACTCATTAAATTTTTCAGAGTTTTCGTCTGTGTTGAGTCCCAAGCAGAATGGTCATAGGAAGGCGGCTATGTTGACAATATTTTATTCACCATCATTGTATCTGAAACTTTCTCTCCAAGAATATTTAATTGATGTGCGAGATCTTCGAGTTTCGCTATATGTTTTGCCATGCAATCGCCATATTTTAATCCGTAAAATTTTTGCATCATCGTATTTACTGACGCTTCTGACTTATGACCATGACCGTTTCCAATCGTTTCCACATTTCGGCAGAAGTGTCGCATACCATCAAGTGTGCCATATTTTGCTCACTTACCGACGAGACAATGTATTTTTGCACCTTTAAATCTTTTGTCAGTCACGCTTTCGTTTGAGTCACGCATCGTCTTGCGAATTTGGTTTCTTTACCGTTCCGTCCACTATTTCCATCAGCTCACTGTTGCAAAGTATGATTTTTAGCGCGAATTTCCATACAGTAAAATTGCTTTCGTCTGAAGTCAACTTAACCGCGTGTATCTTCTTAACGGTATTTTCCATGTCTTTCGATGAATTGTAACTGATGTAACTTATAGACAAGTTTTGCGATGAGGTTAGCACACGTCCTTTCTTTTCTACTTATTTCACTATTATGTCCCGTGATCCTGGGCCCATAACCTGTTTGAATTAAATGAAATACGCAAGTTTTCACAGGAAACAACCAAAAAAAAAAAAAAATAAAAAGTATATAAGAGGTAGAAAACGCGGGAAGAGAACAGGTTTACCAACATATTAAAATAAAAGATAAAGTAAAAATGACGAACTAAGTTACTAGATATTGCAGCCAACTAAAAAATACAAACAGAAAGTATGATTCAATAATTACTTTTTCCAACAATTTTCAATTTTGGTTTGCAAATGTATTTGTATCCATTACCGGAAGTTTTAGTTTGCTGTTATTAAATATCTTGGACCGG
>NW_012026816.1:4806279-4806782 GCF_000956235.1 Wasmannia auropunctata
TTTTTTGAACATCTCGATACGATCATTTTTGACGAAGTTACACTCATTTGAAGCTTGTCTAGTTTAAAATTATAGAATACATGTGCCAAAAATAAAAGATCACCTTACTCTACCATCCAAAAATAGGCAAAATTCAAGAGAGTGTAACTTCGTCAAAAATGATCGTACCGAGATGATCAAAAAAGCATTTTACAGCTTGAAATCTCTACTTTCCAAATCGATACTTAAGAAAACGATCCTACTGATCTTTCATGGAATTACACGGATAGAAAAGGAGACTCGAATCTCAAAATTTTTTACGAACTTTGACAAGTTCCATGGCGCGAATAAAAAGTCGCATGCAAATGCAGTTTACTGCTTTCGAAAGAGTGAATCTTTACCTTCAATTTGCTTTTTTGTTGAGCGTTGTACGATTTTTTTTCACCGAGTTATTCAATATTGAAGCAAAAATGGTCCTTTTTGCTTCACCGAGTTATTCAACATTGAAGCAAAAAGGACCATTT
>NW_012026816.1:4806832-4828672 GCF_000956235.1 Wasmannia auropunctata
CGAACTTTTCGTAAAAATAGCTGCCATTTCGAGAAAAATCAATATTTAAAAAAAAAACCCTTACATACTTCTGTAGTCTTTAATATGTAGATAATGAAAATTCTTTCTGTTTTGTTCAAGAGCAAACCGTGTGCCTGGAATCCTATACACTGATTTGAAAACATAGAAAAAAGGGATTTTGGGCGTCGCCATTTTGTGCATAAAAAAATAAAAAAGTATTTTTTTAGTTTTTTATATATGTATAACAATGTTCTCTAAAAAGTTTTTAAATAAAATTATCTATTTACCCACAAAAAATCCCATTTTAAGCCCTCAGAAGTGGGCTAATCCCTTAAGCAAAGTTTGAATTCTCTTTATCGCGATTCTATAGTCAAATCTTGAAATGAGATCTCAAGAATATGTTTTAATAAACCTTGATTATATCAGCTGAAGTTTGAGAAAAATAACGTATCACTCAAGTGTTTCGAGATGATATATGAGAATCAAATGTGATTTACAATATATATGTTTAAATAAATTTTCCTGCAGAATGTCATGTCACATAAAAAATTATGTAATAATGATAACTTTGATAAATATGTATACTATAAACATAATCAACGATTATTGAAACATACATTATGTAGAAATGCACGAAATCTTTTTGAATGACAATTTGAGGAAATAATTCGTCAATAGATACAGATATCAGAAAGAACCTGTTATAGATTATACTTTCCTCGAATTAAAAAACCTAGCTCTTTTCAAAGCGTCTCAGGAAAGAAATCTCTTCCTTTTAATCTCGTCAATTAAATTCTTCCTTTATATCTGCAATTTTATGACTACAACTTCTTCTCGTCCAAGCGCTCTCTTTTATTTATATTTGTACTCCGATTATGTATATTGACGGAAAACATTTTTATTAATATCAAATCTTTATACAAGTAATACCTAAACATATGACTTGAATTGAGAATTTTTATGATAGAAAATATACTTGAATATTCTTCACATTCCGAGAAGTTTATCATTGCGTAATCATATTGCAATCTCACCGAAGATCACGACTTCGCGAACACATTTCGACGTTGCAACAAACGAAACGTGCGCAACGTGGATTCTCTATCTTATAAAGAAGCTTGCGGCTTCATTTCGCGTATAAAAGCTTCCTGCAAATGTAGCGCAGAGTGGTTTGCTACGTGCAACTTTGTGAAATCGCTACTTTGTTAAAGGGCACAGAGGAGGTAGAAACGCTAACTCGTTTATCAATCTCGTCCGACCAAATATCGTAAGCAGCGTGGTCGTCACGGCCAGAGAAAAGTTCCATGGTTAATGTTGAAAATTTAATCACGTCTAATGTCGCGAATTTAATTACGATACTGTAGTATATTTTCCTACAAATTGCCTTAGAAAAAGCATGATTCTGTTAGCCGCAATCTCTCTCGATAAAAGCCGAAAAAGAGCATAAGACACCGTTTGCACAACATATATTTCACAGGTACATATTTCGTGATTTTCGCTATTCAAGCGAAAAATAATCGATTCGTTTTAAAATCCATTCGCGTGTGAGATATAGCGTGTCAAGTCGACGCGAGGCATTTTTTGAGCATGGTCGGTATTTATAGTCGATTTTCTTATTTCACGATTGTCTTAAGTAACGTTTTAAGATTTAATGTTGCTAATAATATGGCTCTAAGATTGATTTATGACATCTTAAAACTGTTGTTAATAAGGTCTTAAACTTAATAAGAATTGATTACAAATACTGTCCATAGTGTCATAACTATGCAATCGACAACAAATGGCATTGCTCTGTTTGCAACAACTTTATTATAAATAAATGAGAAAATACATAAAAATACAAATACAAGGCAATATATTACAATTAATTTCATAAATACAAGTGATACAGGAAATTTCTTTTACAAGTCAGCGTGCGAGCGATTCCGAAGCAATTATTCGATGAAGATTCATCTAGTATTAGCAATTTATACCACGATTTTCTTCGTTGAAAAATGAAACAACTAAATGTAAAAGAGGCGATTATGCTATGTTTATATATGTTTTAATTTTCGCTTCATAGAAGTTTCGTACGCTTCGATCTGCCATTCTCCCCTTACATTCGACTTACGTTCTAATCTTTATTTTTACCAAGGAATGTATGTCAATCATGTGACAGATTCGTCAAAGTACGCTTCGTGCAATCGTAATACTTAGATACAGTATACATTGCTTTACAATTCCAAGTCAAATAATATTCTTGCGACCGTATTATACACATAACAAAGGGTCTAGCGGGTTTAGGAGGGGATTTCGGATCCCGCGCGTAATCGATCATAGTGGATAAAAAATAACTGCATAAGCTACTCGGTAAATATATTTTAATAAAGTGAAATATAGTTTGCTTTAACTGTCAGCAGTAATTATAGAAATCAAATCGTTATACATGTAAGAGTAGCTAATAGATTCTCGATGTGTCTTCCTCAAATAATTGCGTCGGAAACGCTCGCACGTTGACTTGTGAAAGAAATTTCATATATTATTTGTATTGATAAAATTAATTATATTACTTTGCCTTTTGTATTTGTAATATTCATGTATTTTCTCATTTATAATAAAGTTGTTGCAATTTGCAAAACAAAACCTTTTAATTATTAAAATTCCAATTAGCCATTAATTGCATGACAGTTGTGACATTATGATCAGTATTGATAATTAATTCTTATATTTTAAGACCATGTTAAGAACAGTTCTAAGATGTCTTAAGCTAATCACAGAGCTGTATTAGCAAAATAAAATTTTAGGGGCTGTCTACAATACGTCGTATGTCAGATCGTAAACCGTAAATCGTAAGAATTGACTAATCACAGTTGAATGTAAAAAAAATATTTGACTATGATTGGTCAATTCTTAGTTAGTATGATGAGTAGTGACTAACGGCTTATTGTAGAAAGCCCCTAAGAAAATCGACCAATTGCAATTCAGTGGAGAGGTTACGGACAACCTAATACTCAATTGGGATTTGGTCGATTTTCTTACGCTTACGTCTTATGATCTTATGGGATTTTATGTGTGAAGGCCTTTAAAGGCCGAGACACAGACTTTTGCATAACGCTGCATAACGCATAAGACATAAGGCGTAAGAAAATCAACCAATCAGAGTATGAAATAAAGGACTCTGATTGGTTCATTCTCTTATGCTTTACGTCTTATGCGTTATGCAGCGTTATGCAAAAGTCTGTGTCTCAGCCTTAAGATCCATCTACAATGAGAGTAGTAAGTCGTAAGCCGTAAGAAATTGACCAATCATAGTCAAGTATTTTTCTTATATTTGACTGCGATTGGTTAATTTTTTACGGCTTACGACTTACTACTTTCGTTGTAGATGGATCTTTAGGTCTGTTCTACAATACGTATGTCAGGTCGTAAACCGTAAGTCGTAAAAATTGACCAATCACAGTTGAATGTAAAAAGAATATTCGATTGTAATTGGTTAATTCTTACGGCTTACGGCTTATGACCCGACATACGTATTGTAGAACGGGCCTTATTATATCACCCTCTCAACCGTCTGTTATTGACTCTAGACTCTTGATTGTGTGAGCATCGTTACAGTTGACTGTAAAAGATTAAGTTGACTCACCTGAATTTCTTGATCGGTTTTGATCAATTTCAATGAAAAATTGTTTATCAGTCTCAATTATTTTATCAAGTAAGTATAACAATATGAAATATTAAAAAAACAAATAAGGAAAAACAAGGGCTATTGAGAGTTAACGCGATACTTAGTATGTGCGAAATCCAAACCTTTTATTAAAATTCTTCATTACAATACTTGAACGTTTCGGCTTTAAATTTGAACGATCTTCAACAACAACGAAAATTTGATAATCCCTTCCTTTCTTCATATTCACATTGACTGTGATCGTATACGCTCAAAAAATTTTGACGGATTTTATATTTCTTTAAATTTTAAATTCTAACTGTCTTCTAATTGACTAAGAGTTTTACTCGTTTGAAATGTATATTTGATATTTATTAATCATTGTTCTGCGATTCCACAATTCATTGTGACTTCTATATTCTTTGCCACATATGACTAAATTACCTCTCTAAGATCATTCGGCTTACCAACTGTTCATGAGTGACACTTAATTAGGAGACATGCCGCGTGTGCGGAGAAAGGAAGGGACCATCAAATTTTTGTTATTGCTGAAGATGACTCACATTCCGAGCCGAAACGTTCAAGTATTATAATGAAGAATTTTAATAATTAAAAGAATTGAATTTTGCATGTACTAAAATACCACGTTGACTCTCCTAGCCCTTGTTTTTCCTTACTTGTTTTTAAATTTAAGATTCTGTTAGATTTATTGACAAAATATTAATTTCATATCATGTATAAAAGCAGATTTTACCACGTGCATGATTTAACGCATTAATCTTTTATACTGCAGGGTGTCTCTTAATAGGTGTATCACCGCTCGTGGGTAGATAGAATGGACTAAACTGAAAAGTCCTCTACCATTTTGCAAAATTCGCAATATTTAACGAGATATTAATTTTTGAATATCGCCGAATAAGCGAGTATCCGTTCGGCGAGTCCGGCCCACCGTCAATACTAGCGCGCGACCGAGCACGGTTGCCTAGCGCAAGGCACAGCACACAGCGAGCGGGGAATTGTTTATAGCGAAAATGGCTCATGATACCCGCTCATTCGGCGATATTCAAAAAATTAATATCTCGTTAAATATTACAAATTTTGCAAAATAGTAGAGGACTTTTCGTTTCAGTTTAGTCCATTCTATCTACCCGTGAGCGGTGATACACCAATTAAGAGACACAATGTATAATGTTATTATATTAACAACCGACAACATTTATTTCAGGCTGTGTTTAAAACATTGAAAAATAATTGCTACTATCTACACTTTTCATTGCAAATAGCAAAACAGTTGAATAAGAAGAGAAATTTTATTAAATTACATTTAAATTTGTAAACTAAAGTTTACATTTCATATGTAAATTTAATAAATTTATAAGAAACGTCAGCGCAGATTCAACTTTTACAAAATATTCCAAATAACAGGAATTATTATTCTTAAAAATGAATAAGTTCATAATATCTGCACCAGGCAGATTATGCTTATTAGATAAAGATGTCGGCACCGACTTACGTACCACACTGACGTTCATCCAAACACCGAGTTTATCTTTAAACAACAATATTGAACTAGACTTCCCTCAAATCAATTTGTTTCTTAAAATTCCATTTGATACTTTTGTAATGTTCTTCAATGATTACGAGAAAATGTGTCAATTGCTTAAAAATGTGTTAATATTTACCGATATTTATCATAAATCAGCCGAGCCAATAGTATTTATACAAGCTTTCTATTATTTGCTGCTTTATGTCATCTATAAAGAGAAGATTTACATTACACCTTTTAATATGCATTTTTTCACGAAATTAATGCTGAATAATGATTTCGTCTGTCCGGAATCATTTACAGTATGTCTTGCGGCATGCTTGTTCCATTGGTCACGTCTGCAAAAAGATGATAATCGCACTATCAATAACACAGATCGCCACAAAATTTACTCATATGCAGCAGAATGCGACAAAATATTTTTCAAATCTGGGATAACGGCTATGTGCGTCTGCACATATAGTTCTTTCGTGACATATCGCATAGACGATAATAAGCGTTTGGTTTTAATGATTGATTTGCCAACCATGACGATACTGCTAGTTGATTCAATACAAAATGTTAATATTCTGATGCCAAACCTGGAAGATTTAAAGAAGTTTTATGATATTGTCAATTCTGTTGTCGACCACGTCAAGCCTATATTAATGGATTGTTATACTTTACGAGAATATGATATCTACAAAGATAGAGAATTCGTTAATGAAATAGAAGTTAATACGCATGACGTAACATTAGAAGTAAGTTTCATTATACAATTTATTACAAAAAATATTGTTCTATTGCATATTTACACGTATAGCTACGTCTATCACTTTTTTGTGTCATGTCCTTTATTGAGCTTTCATGTGAGAATTTCTCTATTGTTGAATTTCTCAATATTCAAATCAAATTATATTCTAATTTAACGCGTGTTTTTCAGACTTCCATTCCAACTGATAGAACAGGTAAATTGTATAACCGTTTGCAGAAAATGAACGTATTCGTGGAAAGAGCGCTCGGAAAACGTACAGATATTGGTACCTATTTATACATCTGGAGCCCATTATATGCAAATATAAGAAAAACCAATAGAACAAATAATTTGAGCTATTTGCCGATGCTCAGGAACGATATTAAAACGTATTTGGCTTGTACGGGAGTAAAAATTGAAACAATCATGTAATAATGTCTTAAGTTTAATATTAAATGTAATTATTGTAAAATTAAACTTTGTGTTAACAAAAATAATAAAGGATTCTTTTGCACACATAAATTGTTCGTTAAATATTGCTAATAATTGTTAATCAAATTTAAATTGAAATGAAGTAGACACATGGTGATGAAATTGACATAAGAATTATACAGTCGAACCTAGATAATTCGAATCTCAATGAAAGAACTAAAGAGTTATAGAGTTTTCGACTTATCGAAATTCAAGTAAAAGAAGGTTAACATACGGAAATTCGACTCACGTAGGCATTGTATGAGAATTTATAATTTTTCGATTATAATAATTTTTAAAGGAAAAAATTCAATATTTGACAATGAATTATTTATTGCATACATATAATAAATGTAATCATAAAACAAATACCAGGCTATTACACATAGCTATAACTTCGAATTGTAGACTATAGAGGCAGCGACAATCGAAGTTCGACTTATAGAAGTGATCAACTTCGACTTGTAGAGGCGTGGCTTATTTTAAATTCGAGTTGCAGAAGTAAAATAATATATCTAAATATCTGACAAATAATTCGAATTCAGGTAGGTTTTATTTCGATTTATGAGAATTTTCCACGGTAGAGCTGAAGGAACTGAAAAAAATTTTTGTCCTATAAAGGTTTTTGAGTTGTAAAACTTTGATTTATCGATGTTCGATTGTATAAATATCATGTAAATAGACATATTTACATCCTCATGCATTAATGATCTTACATTTCTCTCTTTAAGGAGATAAACTGTGGATGACAGAAAATTCTTTCATCTACGTCTTATAATCATACATTATAAGAAATTATTTTTGCAGACGTTATTGGTATTTATAAAGTTAATTTAACAAAAGATATTAAAGTAATTTGTACCTACACAGTCACCCTATGCCAACCGACAATTTAGATAGAAATACATAAAGATAGAAAAACAAATAAAAAAAGTAAGACAGATAGGAGGAAAGACAGAAAAAGAGAATTTGGATTTATAAACAAAAACGTTATTCGGCGCATCTTATTATATCGCCCTCTCAACCGTCTGTTAGTGACTCCAGACTCTTGATTGTGTGAGCATCGTTACAGCTGCCAGTAAAAGATTAAGTTGACTCACCTGAATTTCTTGATCGGTTTTGATCAATTTCAATGAAAAATTATTTATTAGTCCCAATTATTTTATCAAGTAAGTAACAATATGAAATATTAAAAAAACAAATAAGGAAAAAGAAGGGCTATTGAGAGTTAACGCGGTACTTAGTATGTGCGAAATCCAAACCTTTTAATTAATTATTAAAATTCTTCATTACAATATTTGAACGTTTCGGCTTTGAATTGGAGCCATCTTCAGCAATAACGAAAATTTGATGATCCCTTCCTTTTTTCGTATTTACATTGACTGTAATCGGGTACGATCAAAACTTTTTGACTGGTTTTATATTTCTTTAAATTTTAAATTATGACTGTCTTTTAATTAACTAAGAGTTTTACTCGTTTGAAATGTATATTTATTTAGTATTTATTAACCATTGTTCTGCGATTCCACGATTCATTGTAATTTCTACATTCTCTGCCACATATAACTAAATTGCCTCTCTAAGATTATTCGGCTTACCAACTGTTCATGAGTAACATTCAATTAGGAGACATTCCACGTGTGCGGAGAAAGGAAAGGACCATCAAATTTTCGTTATTGCTGAAGATGGCTCACATTCAGAGCCGATACGTTCAAGTATAGTAATAAAAAATTTTAATAATTAAAAGAATTGAATTTCGCACGTACTAAGGACTGCGTTGATTTTTACTAGCAGCTGTTTTTTCTTACTTGTTTTTTAAATTTGAGAGTTCGTTAGATTTATTGACAAAATATTAATTTTATATCATGTGTAAAAGCAGATTTTACCACATGATTTAACGCATTAATCTTTTATATAATCTTTTATATGAATAACCGACAACATTTATTTCAGGCTGTGTTTAAAACCTTGAAAAATAATTGCTACTATCCACACTTTCTCATTGCAAATAGCAAAACAGTTGAATAAGAAGAAAAATTCTATTAAATTACATTTAAATTTGTAAACTGTAGTTTACATTTTATGTAAATTTAATAAATTTATGAGAAACTTCAGCGCAGGTTTAACTTTTACAAAATACTTCAAATAATAGAAATTATTACTCACAAAAATGAATCAGTTCAAAATATCTGCAACAGGCAAACTATGCTTATTAGATGAAGATGCTGGTACCGATTTACGTACCACGCTGACGTTCATCGAAACACCGATTGCATCTTTAAACAACAATATTGAAATAGATTTTTCTCAAATCAGTTTCTCTCTTAAAATGCCATTAGAAACTTTTACAACGTTCTTCAATAATTACGAGGAGAAAATACGTCAATTGTATGAAAATGTGAAAATATTTACCCACATTCATCATAAATCAGCCGCACCAATAGTATTTATACAAGCTTTCTATTATTTGCTGCTTTATGTCACCCATAAAGAGTAGATTAAAATTAAACCTTTCAATATGCATTTTTCCACGAAATTAATGCTAAATAATGATTTTATCTGTCCGGAATCATTTACAGTATGTCTTGCGGCATGCTTGTTACATTGGTCACGTCTGCAAAAAAATGATCGCTGCACTATCGATAACACCGATCGTGAAAAAATTGCCCCATATGCTGAACACTGTGACAAAATATTTTTCAAATCTGGGATACAGGCTATAAACTATAGCACATTTGGAATTTCCCTGGCATATCACATTGACAAAAATAAGCGTTTGACTTTGATGTTTGATTTTCCAAGCATGACGATATTGCTAGTTGATTCAATACAAATGCAAAATGTAGATATTCAGATGCCAAACCTAGAATGTTTAGGAAAGAAATTTTATGATATTATAAATTCCGTCGTGGACCACGTTAAGCCTATATTGATGGATTGTTATAATTTACGAGAATATGATGTCTACGAAGATGAAGATGAAGATGAAGATTTTCTTAATGGAATAAAAGTTAATCCTTTGACGCATGACAAAACATTAGAAGTAAGTCTTATTAAATATCTTATCACGAAAAATATTGCTACCACTGTGTCTATCATTGTTTTTATATCATTTTTTATTGAACTTTTATGTGAGAATTTCTATATTGTCGAATTTCTCAATATTCAGATCAAATTATATTATAACGCGTGTTTTTCACAGACTTCCATTCCAACCCAAAGTTCAGGTAAATTGTATAATCATCTGCAGAAAATGTACGCATTGGTAAAAGCAAATTTCGGGAAATGTGCAGATGATACCTATTTATACATTTGGAGCCCATTATTTATGTAAATTTAAAAAAAAAGTCTACCCTCCGATGATTTCAACTATTTGACGACAATCAAGAACGATATTAAAACGTATTTGACTGGTTTGGGCGTAAAAATTGAAATAATTACGTAGTAAAGTCTTAAGTTTAATATAAATAATTAAACGTAATTATTGTAATATTAAACTTTGTGTTAACAAAAATAATAAAGTATTCGTTCCTAAGCATTATAAATTGTTTGTTTTCATGTATATTTTAGAAATACATAATCGTAAATATGGTAGATGCAATCATTATCACGCGATGCATTTCCTTTTCAATGGTTTTTTTGTATGTCGAGGTATATATTTCTTTCATATGTCGTTTAACAAAGTGCTATTAAAATTATTTGCGTCAATTGCATCTATAAAAAATCAAATATATTTATTAACAAAAGGAAATTTTAATATAAACGTTAATATATATTTTAAATTTTCTTTGTTTCGCAACCAACAACTTGTGGACCTTATGTTAGATTATTTCATTTTATTGTAAAGCCAGTTTATTAATTAATTCGACGAATACATCACAAAATGTTATGTTGTATTTTAAACATTATTATTTCCATAAATACAATTATTATAAAATGTCCTACTTGTGGACATGAAACGTCGCTGTCGTGGATATAATTTTCATACAACGTATGTTGCAGAGTTTATAGTTGATCCGACATAAATAAATTAAACAAAGTTAAGTCTTTTACGAAATCGTATATAGGGTGTTCCGAAATTCGCGAATCAAAATATCATAGCAAGAAAGTCTTTGAAAAATTAATTTAAAACTCTTATTTGTAAATTTTTATTTGAAACAGTATCACGCAGAAAAAGGATTAGCCAATGAAGGTAAAATATAGCTATGGCAGCTAAGATGTGTCGTTGAAATAGGGACAGCTAATGTCGTTGCTGCCGAAGTTCAATTTATTAGTTATTAAAATGTAGATGCTATAGCAAAAAATATTTGCTGCTAAAATCAAATGATATTTAGTCGCGGCCGTATCTACTATGGTATTTTATCTTCGCAATAGAGTAATAATATTTGCAGTATATAACTTATATAGTACTGTAAAATATAAATGCTAAATGCGCTGTAGATGTGCATATATAGCAGTGCCACATTGCAAAAACAATTACAAATCAAATTTTCACGCGTAGCTATAAACTTAGCTCTGTGTGCTAAATGTGTGCATGATAAGACATTTAGGTATACGCATGCCATCTTTTTAGCTGCCTGTGTATACTAATATATGCTTTTAATTTCAGTTAATAAATTTTTTTGTCACAGTGAATGTTTTTTATCTGTAATAGCCAGAACTTAGCAATGACACTAAGGCGGTAGCCCTCTTATAGCTAAGTTTGATTCAGCTATTGAAATTTAGCTACTATTACTAAGTCATTTTTTTGCGTGTAGTTTTTGAGATTTAAGAGTTAAATTTATAGTTTTAGCAAATTATAGATTACGATTAAACCACGAAACATGTGAGCGCGTCGATAGTGTTAGTATGTTAGTGGTCGCGCACTTCACGCGCATATATACCTATAACTAATCTATAATTGGCTAAAACTCTTATATCGCAAAAACTACTGCTTAAAATAAAAATTTACAAATAACTTTTTTACTTAATTTTTCGAAGATTTTCTTGCTATATGATATTTTAATTCGCGAATTTCGGGACACTCGCTGTATATGCATGTATTTCATGTGAAGAGTTTTGAAATAATAATCGAAAAGAATAAATCGAGAAGATTTGATAGTCATTTGAATAATTTAAATTAAAAATTTTTTCAACAATGCGGCTGCGTTCCGTACTTAATTTGCACTTTTGGAATCATTTTATCCTTTTTTATTGTTATCAATTTAAATAATATGACAGTCATGACGAGCGATAAGAGTGTCAAGTGTGAAGTGACACGCATTAATTATTGACTAAAAATTAATGTTTCGATACATGCCCGGGAAAAAAAGTTTCACATATAATTATACATATGCAAAATATGTCCATATATGTTTCTTTCCTTTGTAAAATTATTCTTTATTATAATACAAAATTGATAATAATAAGGAAACAAAAAATAATTAAAAGAATAATTTTTACATTGTTTTTTTTACAAAAAATCAAGTTTGAAGAAATGAGAAAAATTGCTCATATATTATAATCATATATAAGTGATTAAAAATATACATATATAATATACATATATAATTATATATGAACGATTTTTCTCATTTCTTCAAACGTGATTTGTTGTAAAAAAACAATGTAAAAATTATTCTTTTAATTATTTTTTATGTTTCCTTCTTATTATTATCAATTTTGTATTAAAGAATAATTTTACTAAGAAAAGAAACATATATGGACATATTTTGTATATATAATTATATAATTGTGGAACTTTTTTTCTCGGGCATGATATCACAGGAACGGAGACTTTTGAATTTTTTGGATGTGGAGTGTACCTCATCTGAGCGGGGGGGGGAGGGGTAATAACACAAATATTTTATCTCTTCTGTTATATGCCGAAATATATTTCTAAGTACTTCTATATATTTAATTTCTTTTTATATTTTTTCTTTACAAATATGAATATTTTTCTTTTAATTTTATCTCGATATCACGCAAGAATTACTAGCTCATTTAGATAATTATTTTGAAAAGTTTCTTTTTAAATACCCCGAATTCAGGGAGTGGAATTCCATCACACCCACGGGATCTCTGGGTGTGAAAAGCTTCATAAAGGAAGGTCGCGTCCCTGCATGAAATCAAATTTTTTTGTAGAGGGAGTCTCACTCACTTTGCCGCTCGCGACGGCAAAATTACGAAGAAAAAAAATATTTGTGTCGTCTCGCGCCAAGATTCGTATATCAAATTCACGACACCGCGGAAGAACGCGTGAAATTAGAGTCGATTTAAAAGATTTATCGCGCGTAAGGAGACGCTCAGGAGACGCCCGAGTTCAAGTTTGACGAACGGGATCCGATCTGTCGAATCTCGCGCCAACAAATTCTCACACAAGCTCTCCGGGGCACCCCGGAGTTCTTTCCCTCCCGTCGAGGTTGGAGCCGCGTTGAGGTTAGGATACACCCGGACGTTCGATCGTCGCGCGCGAGCTAACGCGTCCCCGTAGGAAAATATGCGTTAGTCATCCGCTATTGTTCAACATCGCCGTCGCCCGTCGATTCTCAGCGGCGACGACGACGCGGGCAGATGAGACCGAGATTAGAGATGCATGAGCGCGATCCGGAAAAAACCGCCGAGTGCAGCCGTGATAGGACAGTGACGACGGGATCGCGACGTCGGGCGGGTACGGCGTGGTGGGACGCGGATGATACGCCCCACGGACCGGCGACGATGATACGGCGTATCTGCAGTCGCGTTTAAACCTCAGCAGCCAGCGGAATGAATCATGCGCGGGCGTGAAGATGAGCGGTGCAAAACACAAGATATGGTTCGTATGTACACCTACACGACGTCTCGACTCTTTCGGCCAACCGCCCTTCCCTCCTTCCCCCCCCCCCCTCTCTCTCTTTCTCTGTCATTTATTGTTTACGAGCACGTAATTGTATCGTTTTCCGGTTTTCACTGTGTCATTATGCATATAACACGTCGGTCGGTCCTGTAACAGCATGGTCTCGGATTTCTTCTACCCGAACATGGGCGGCGTCGAGGAGCACATCTTCAACCTGTCCCAATGCCTGCTGGAGCACGGCCACAAGGTGGTGATACTCACCCACTCCTACGGGGATAGAGTGGGAATAAGATACATGACGAACGGTCTGAAAGTACGTGCCACTCTTTTTATTTACTCGGTCGGCCTCGGTGCCTTTAAAGACTCAGGGTTGTGCGTCTACACGTAAAATGTAATACTCTACATTTACGTGTGGACAACGCGGAACTATTGTATAAAGTGTCATCTACGTTGACAGCCAGTAAACTATATATTTATTTATTTAATAAATACATATAATTTAATGTTTATGTAAAAAAAAAACTACCATTTGAGTAAGAAAAAGTCTCTGGTACATTCTTAATTTTAATCTCGTAGTTAAATTAATGTTCAAAATACATCAAGAATATCCTAAAGATCTGGTATCTTTAGCCTATTCCTAGACATATTTTGGACATTTCTACTGTGGGTAGAGACTGCTTTATAATTTAATTCTTTTATATTGTATATATTAGTGATACAATTTACAATATTCTACATAGTTTACAAGTCTTGATTGTCTACATAGCAAAAAGACCATGTAAACATCACGTAGATTTCATGTAAATAATCTGTGTAGACGTAATCTTGAAATCTACGGCACAGCCCTGCTTTAAACGGTACCCTTCGTGTCTTCTTCTTTTCTCATATCCTTGTGCGTCTGTCATTTGTAGGTATATTACATCCCTGTCAAGGTCTTCTACAATCAGTGCGTTCTTCCAACGATGATATGCTCTCTTCCACTCATCAGGTACATCTTCTTAAGAGAGGAGATACAGATAATACACGGCCATTCGGCATTCTCCGCTTTAGCCCACGAGGGGATGCTGATCGGCAGATTAATGGGACTGAAAGTAAGCCTTCGCCTTCGTTCCGCTGTACACACGTCAGTGGTGCGCATTAAAGCTGTTGCACGCAAAACGACGTGAAGATGTGTGCTTGATGTACAAATGATGGGCTTGCTGCAATTTTGCGGGCCAACCCACATTCTGTAACATTTTATAAAACAAGCTGAGAGAAAGAGGCGTACATAGGACACCTGGGGAAGAAATAAAAGAAGACTGGCTCACATTCTCACGTGCATCCTCAGATTTCTGAAGAGAGTAAGAAAGATAATATGAATTAAAGTGGGAACGATATTCTAAGAAATCCTGTGCTAGAATACCCATAGGAAGGATAAAAGGCAGCAAATAAATCTTCCAGCCAGGAGGAAACTAAAAAAAAAAACATTTTATATAAATGGAGAGAAAATGAGCTCTAAAATTCATCGCTCTAATTTTAGAGTTCATTTTCTCCGGTGTTACAAAATGTGGATTCTAGTTTTTGCAGCAAGCTCTTCAAATATAAAAATGAATTAAATCGCGAGATCTTCAGTATTCTTTATTGCACTGTTCAGTAAAATACGTATTGGACATTTTATCTTAATTGATAAAAACGATTTTTATATTTGAAGAGCTCGCTGCGAAAGCTCTAATCCATATTTTGTAACAACAGAGAAAATGAACTCTAAGATTAAAGTGATGAATTTTAGAGTTCACTTTCTCTCCATTCCTATAAAATGTTCTTTTCATTTAGCTTCCTCCGCGACTGGAAGATTTATTCGCTGCCTTTTATTCTCCCTATGAATCTCTCTGGCACAGGATCTCTTAGTCTGGGATATCGTTCCTATTATTTTATTCATTTTATCTTTTCTACTCTCTTCAGAAATCTGAAGATACACGAGAATATAAGACAGTCTTCTTCTTTTATCATTTCTCAGGTGTCTGTTCCCCCAGGTGTCAGCCGACTCAGGAGTCGTATGTTTCCATGTATGCCTCTTTCTCTCAGCTCATTCTGAGAAAATGTCATAAAATGTGGGAAATAGTAAAATATTTTATTTTTACTTGTCAGATGACATAGGCTTTAATTTGCATCACTGCACTGTCCAAATTCGCTGTATTAATTACGCTGAACGGCTCAGGATAATACGAGGGTGACTAAACACGCTGTGTTTTGCAGACAGTTTTCACAGATCATTCCCTCTTCGGTTTCGCGGACGCGTCCGCTATTCTGACGAACAAGTTTCTCGAGATATCGCTGGTCGACTGCGATCATTGCATATGCGTGTCTCACATCGGAAAGGAGAACACGGTGTTGCGTGCGAAGGTGCAGAGGGAGAAAGTGTCGGTTATCCCGAACGCGGTCGACACCGCGTTATTTACACCCGATATTGGTAAACGGAACAACGACTTCAGTAAGTTTTAGATTCCGAGGGCGCCTCTCCGGTGGCCGTACATTAGGAGCGTATCACATTCCAAATGCCATAATTGTAAACCGTAAATTTCAGTTACCATAGTAATAATATCGCGATTGGTGTACAGGAAGGGCGTTGACCTTCTAGCCCATGTAATACCCGAGATCTGTTTGCGTCATAAGAATGTGCAATTCCTGATCGGCGGGGACGGCCCGAAGAGATGGCTAATAGAGGAAGTGCGGGAGAGAAATCTGTTGCAGCACAGAGTCACCCTGCTAGGCAGTCTGGAGCACTCTCAAGTCAGGCACGTTCTGAACAAGGGTCATATCTTCCTGAACACGAGCCTGACGGAGGCTTACTGTATGGCTATCGTAGAGGCAGCTTCTTGCGGGTAAACTGCGGCATGTGACGCACTTTTCGCCCTCTTGTCCTACTTGTAACGCCTGAAATTAATTGGGATCTTCCTTTGAGCCTAATTTTCCTCTAACGAGTAACATTTATCGTATCCTGCTAACAAGGGTTTTCGAATAACGAGAATCAATGTAATAAGTACTGTTTTACAGTTTGCAAGTAGTGTCGACGAAAGTCGGAGGTATCCCGGAAGTTTTACCGCCGGATCTGATTTACCTCGTGGAACCCACTGTACCTGCATTAATCGAAGGGCTGGAGACGGCTATAACGGACTACAAGAGAGGCAATGTCGGCTGTCCCTTCGAGACGCATAGGAGGATAGGCTTGTATTATAATTGGTTCAATATTACCAGGCGTACGGAGATAGTGTATAATTTAGTAAAGCGTGAAGCGAAGAGAAATCTGGGACAACGATTAGCTAGTCAAATACAAAGCGGTGTACTGGCCTATTTGCTCGTGGTGTCGTTGTGCTATATAATACTACAAATTTTGGAATTTCTCGTCCCAAGAAAGGTAATTAAAAAAAAAATCGAAATCATAACTTATACGCATGTCTAAAATTCAGTACGAATTTAGGCTTAGATAAGATAAACCAATGTGTATAAAAAAGCCAATATAAGCCGACACAGAGTGTGTGTTTAAATAAAATATATATTAATCAATCGACATAAAATTAGAGCGCTCTAATTTTATATCGATTGATTAATATATATTTTATTTAAACACACTTACATCCTGTATCGGCTTATATTGTTTTTTTTTATACCCATTGATTTATACGCATGAATTTTAATTTTAATTTGTATATTGTAGTGCTTTTAATTTTGTGTGTGCGTAAAATTTTTTTTCGTTTTTCCCTTAATTGACTTACGATTTAACTTTTACTTTTCAAAATTGTTTACTAATATATGTGCAGCATATTTAAGCATATTTATCATTTGATCAAAAAGAATCTTTGTAAGTAAACGAGATAATTTAAAGATATATAAATGAATTTTTCAGTATATCGACGTTGCTCGAGATTACAGCGATATTCATGTTGTACCTTCCAACGGGAAAGGAAAAGAAGATTAACTATCGTCACAAAAGCCTGAAATGTATAAACTTCTCAATGTGTTCAAGTATTTTATTCTCTCTATACCTTGGAAACATTCCGGAAAATTCGTTTTTTTTTTTGCAAAAAATCATTGTTATACAATATTATGTATGTCCTTGCGAAAGAAGAACAATCGTCGTTGCACTTACCGATAAATTTTTAAAGAAATATAATTATATTCATATATGTATATATAGATGTTGTACACAGAGAGGTAACAATGCGCAAAAGAGTACAAATGTCACGATACTTGTATGTAGAATTATAACTGAAAGAAAGAGAGAGAGAAAAAGAAAGACAGACTGTTTATAACAATTTTATTTATTATATATCATCCTGCTTTCCGTAGTTTAATTTGTATCGCTTTAAAATAAAAACGACGGCATTGTGTGGCGTTTTAAACATCCAAAAATACTGAATCATCCATCCAATGTTGAAACATCGGATTTAATTGTACGAAAGTAATATTAATTTGTCCATTAAATGATTTTTATTATGATATATGACAATCGTATGAATCAATGCATAACATGTATAACAATTCGTAACGATATCCAACCGCAACGCTGCTGACCCCGCATACATTTAATACATTACGCTTAAGAAAGATTTATTGCGTCCATTAGCATTACAAAATATTACGCCGCAGTGTATTACGAATCGTTTGTGCTTACTTTTAAAACAATCCCGCGCTAATTTTTTTTAAGCAGTTATTTGTAGCAATATGTGGAGTAGAAAGGTTAATTCGTATTCATGCCCGCCGTAGGGCATTATCATATTAGTATCTTTCTTTTTTTCCAAGGACTTCTCTTTTCTTTTATAAGAACCAATAAAATGACTTTATCTGGAACTTGCGATTCCATCACAAATATGCCGTATATCTTCATTCAGAATCATTCATTATCACCTGCATACAAAGTGTATATAAAGTATATTATTAACTTAAAGAAAAAATATACAGATAACGGTTCTCATACATTTTTATCGTTTAACAAAAAATTCTCTATAGTACATCTATATATATATATATATTATATACTCTTTCGGTGTTATGAGATCTGAATTTCGATACACAAATTAATTTCTAAAACAATAAGAAAGTCAAATTGAAAATATAATAATATTTATTTTTCATTTTACGTTGTACGTTAGATACAATAATAGAATATTGATACAATATCAATCAAGTTTTTTCTTCCTTATTATATCGCTTGTAATCGACTTGTTTTAAATCATCACTATATTACTCTGTACATTTTTTAAATCTATTTATACATAAATCTTTTCACGAAAGGGTCTATGATCTTCTCCTATTTCCTTGATCTCACATAAGAGAAGATCAATGAACCTTAATCAACAACCATCATAATATTACGAGTGGTCAGATCTGTCACAACATTCCAACGCTTATCCCAACGTCGTGTCTGTGTCTCCAACGCATATTAAGAGTCGACTGAGAGAAACGAAACAAACGTTCTTTAAAAGCGCTAAAAAAAGTTATGGATCTTCCAACCACGCGACATTTACAAAGTTATAAAATAAAACGTTATACAAAAAAAAAATACCATTTCTCTTTGCATGTAATGTATCATTTAAATCTCTCACGGTTTTTTTTTCGTATTTTCGAGAATATTTAGCTGTTTATACGATCGACTACGGGCGTATAGAAGAAGGGGTCTATGCCGACGACAATGAGATCCACATATGCAGTAAAAATCAGTACTATTCGGGATGTATGCTGATAATCTGTGTGATATATCTTGAAGGAATTAGTAATATGCATCACGAATATTACTTTTAATCGCTATTGCGTTGTCTCTGTCTCTCTCTCTGTCTCTCTCCCGCAAAAACTGAAAATTTCTAATGCAAGAATGCTAATCTGAGTCAAAAGTCACTAGTTTTTTATTTCAAAATTATCCTCATGTCAGAAAACTGTCGCTTTGAATCGCTGTCGCTCCTCATCCATCATTCCAGTGTATAATACAAGTATCTCCGCTCTGTTATCAGTGTCGCATTCATTGTTTCACGTATACAATGTAACTGTGTATGTATTGCTTAAAGGTATCGTTACTGCAATATTATGACGGCGAAGAGGTATTAAAAAGTGAAAGAGGGAAGGGGGAGGGAAGAATTGTCGTGCTTGAAATGCATCTGAAATCATTTGCAAAATGTATTACAGAGTAATCTATATATATGTATGTATGTGTGTGTATATATATATATATATATATATATATAAAGTAAATCTCTTTTTTTCTTGACGTCTATTTGTGATAAAGCGAAAATCCATAGGATTCAATAAGGATAAATACTGACGCGCCGTATATTCAGTACCGTAGAAGATGATGATTTTCGCGATCTCAAGCACGTTCTATAAATGTTACTTCCTTTTTCATTGAACACCTTTACATACACATATTGCTATTGACTGCCACATATCCGCATGCACATTTATTATCGGTCGGCATACTTTTCTCTCTTTGTTTTTTTTTTATGTATAAGTGACGATAGCGAGATGAAATGTTATAAAAGTTTCCAACTCTAATTATCGTGTACATTAGGAAAAAGTAAGTCCGTCCTCTTTCATGTGAGATATTCTTTGAGTAATATGTACAATGGAGCTTTTGTGTGTATGCGTGTGTGTGTTTGTGTGTGTGTGTGTGTGTGTGTAATGTAAGAAAATAACGCCACGCTCAGCCGGTCCTAAATAAAGACCGCCATCGACGATCAACTTTGAAAAGGATGTGAGCTCTTTTCTTTGTGTGTTGGATTGTAAAAAGTCTTCCATATGCTTTATCATGAGGTACCCACGGTGGGTCTCTCAGCACCGGTTTGGCATGTACAATAAATAAATAACGAACCGTTTTAATGAAACCAGCGTCGCATCATTTCTACAAGGTAAATCGGTGACGGCAAACAGCTCAAACGCCTTCGCCGTAATCGCGATCACCTACGTTAATACGATCGGGAGCAGCAGTTACACTGAAGCCAAGGATCCTGTTATCCACTTTGAACATCTTTCCCTTCTTTGGTTTCTTGGATTTTCCCTGAAAAAAAAAGAATGTCAATAATCTAAATATCGCTCGTAATTACCAAGACAAATATTAATAATAATTTAATAGGCCGTAAACGAACAAATTTCGTGGGTAAACTAAATAAATATATTTTATTTATATCAAGATGTACAGATATATCTATAAACATATTTGTACATCTTAATATAAATAAAATATATTAACATATTAATTTACCGAAATGCTCGTTTGCTTCCAGTAAACCTCTCCAAGCGAAGAGCTTCACACTTTGTTCGTTTACGGCCTCTTAAATTATTAAAAAAAAAGGATCTCTCAGTATTCAATCGTTTCTATAGACTCGATACTTGTATTTAATATTAATATACTTAACTTACATTTGACACTAATTTATATAATATTATAATAATGTGGATAATATTATTAAACAACGATTTTTGGTGAAAAAGTTTACTTTAATAAATTAATATTTGAATAGTGTCTCATTATTATTACTGTATCAAGATAATCTAACGCTAACAAGGATATACCTTAACTTCTTGAAATTCTGCAGGAGCATTTGGATTAACAGCGGGTGCTGGCTTGCACAGGTCGTCCGCTTGTGCCTGAGGACGTTGCGCCGATCGCCATTTGCTTCGCTTTTCGAGGAACTGCTTGGCGAATTCCGTGCTCTGCTTGGTGTCCCCAAGGTAGACGCGAACGTACTCCTTAACTTCGTACGCCGATTCGATGTCTCGCAAGAATCCAACGAATGTAGGGACTGCAAATGCATATGCGTATAGGAAGACGAAATTCGATGAGGAAATACGACGATGCGGGACACTTACTGTCCACAGACGCCTGTAAACTGCTCAATGCTTTCATACACCATTGAGTGAATTCGTCGGTCTTGGCAGTGTTCTGTTCAAACAATTTCTTCACTAGTTCCTCCTCCCTCTTATTCTTACTTTTGGACGCTTTGTTATTATTATTTTGCTGCTGCTGCTGTTGCTGCTGCTGCTGATTGGAGGCAGGTTTTGCAACTGCGGTTTGCTTAGCCGGCTGCTTCGTAGTGGTGGTGGTAGTGGTGGACGATTTGACAGGCGTGGGATCCCAGAAACCGGTGGTACCGGAATTCATGGACCACACTTGACTGCCCGACGCGCTCGAATTGGTCCAATTCAAGCACTGCGACGCCGTACCCCATATTCCGGCGTTCTGCAGCATATTCGCGGCTTCCTTCTGGCCGGCCTTCTCCAACCGTTCCCTTTCCTGTTGCTGAGACATTTCAATTTTTCATCGCACAATCGGAAGAGACGAAACTTCATTTGGAATTAATCGCGTATTCAAGAGGTAATAAGTACCTTTACCTTGACGCGCTCCTGCTCCTCCTGCTGAATCTGCGCGAGACTCTTCACTTGGAGAGGTTTACTGGAAGCAATAGCCTTCTCCGCCCACTTGAACTGCAATCGCTTTGAAGAGTCGACTGCCGATGCTTCTTGCGCCGCTTCTACCGCCTTTTGCTGCGCCAACTGTTGCTGCATCAATTGCTGAAGCCGTTGTTCCTCCTGTAAGCGAGCAACAAACGTAGATAGATGTTGCACCACGTACATAATAGGACTGGTGATTTGCTTCGAAGGCTTCG
>NW_012026816.1:4828722-4829568 GCF_000956235.1 Wasmannia auropunctata
TTAAATAATAAAACATTTATTTTTCACGTTCGATGTTTTGTTTCAAATAATTATTTTTGTAATTATAAAATATTTAATTTTTTATTTATATGAAAAATGTTAATTTCTGTACCGAATATTGGTAAGGTTTTTGGCAGTTTCCCTTACTCTCCGCAACAAATGTTGGTATTCGTTACAAATTCTGCCTAATAAATTAAGAATTATATCAAATTCTATTTATTTATTTAGGAATCCCTCCTTAACATATTTTTATAATATAGTGTATAATTAGATAGATTGTTTTTATTTATTATCGTTATCAATTAGTATTATCAACTCTAGTATGTAACTTTATATTACATTGTATTAATCTCGTTATTTTTCAATTAACTCCTTTTTTTAAATAATTTCGTATATATATTATATATATATACATTGTCACGTGTCCCGTGAGATAAGTAGTTCGCGCGAGCACGGATCAAAGCGATACGAGAGAAATCGCGTGCGATTTCGGGAGGGAAGATGGTAGCCCTCCGAGTCTTGTCCCTCCGGCGACCGACAAGGAGTAGCGACGCGAAACTTGGGCGCCAGACGTGCGAGATGGCACGTCACTCGCAAAACGCGACGCTAACGCGATAGCGCGAGAAATATTTTTACGCGCGACAATATTCTATACTCCGCGGACAAACGCCACTACCGAGGTCGATCGCACAAGGGCCGGCCGGCTCTACCTAACGGCAGAGGGGCAGGGCGAGACTAAGGGCGAGTCAGATGGCGGGCGATAGGATGGTGCTGGTCGGGCGAAAGAATTCGTACGTTCAATTAAGAAAATAACAATGATGCTGTTTATTAGCCGCGTAGCAAGGC
>NW_012026816.1:4829618-4832133 GCF_000956235.1 Wasmannia auropunctata
CAAGACAGTGTAAATATCAGTGACATGTTTGAACGAATACTGAGTTAAATAGTGTAATATCAATCTTTAAATTGATCGGCAACAGTTTGTAAAAATTGCAGACAGAGTTGCCCGCAATTGCTTTGATCATAACGTTGGTGAGACGTGTGATTGTACTCGATTTGAGTTGCGCCGTCATTTAAATATCGCACCAATTCCTTCGGCGGTCGAAGATTTCCAAAACTGTCGAAATATATAGCACGATTTCCTCTCTTCGCATACGCTACCCAATGAGTACCTTCGGCATCGTCCAAATTCACGATACCACTCTCGCTTCGGTATACTCCATCTGTTTGTAAGGTAGTACGCATGAAAACACCTCTAAAATATGGAATACGCAAACGTTTTGCCAGTTGCTGCAGTTGTATGTTGGTAGTTACGCCCTTGGGCACTTTTAGTATTTTTTTGACTTTTTTTTCCTCGTCGAAACTCCTTGTCCACGCTTATATGGAGCAAGATAAAGTCCATGACCTTCCATGACGCGATTATGACGTTTCAGTTCTTCCAGTTGACGCTGCATGACTTTATTATCGTTCACCGCCTTCGCAACTCCCGCAGCTCCGCCAATCATAGAACCGAGAACTCCCAATATTGGTAGGATTGGTAACATACCACCGCGTTTTGCAACCGGTAGTATTCGCTTGCTCGTTGCTCTCTTCTTCTTTTTCGTCTTCGTCTTCGTCTTTGCCTTTAAACCCATACCGAGCTTTGTTTTAGCCTTCATAGCGGCCCAAACGGTCGTAGCAGCAGCCTTTTCTCCGAAAGTCGAATCGTTCGCGGTAATGCGTTTCCGCGCTTTCGTGGCGAGTATCTTGTCAGCCACGTGTCGTTAGCGAGGTCGTTATTATGTGAATAAGCTATATCGTGCTCGCGACACGCTTCATCCAGCGGGTTAATGCCCTAATCACCTCTGGCCAATCGCCCTTTTAAATGTGTTCCCGGACCGCAAAACTGATATCCAGGGATATGCCGTTCGAAAGGAAGTGCGTTTATCGCGCGGTTTAACAAGCCACGACCTTTCGCCGACATTCGCTGCAATTCTTTACAAACGGTGCAGGACCGTCAACGTGTGTCCGCTGCTACGGTTGATTGTAATGTTTCAGACACCGACGATACTGTTGAACTTCCGAATCAGCTTTTATATGTTCGGGTAACCTGCTCCACAATTGATCGACACAATTGTAAAACTCTCGCAACAGAACAACTTTTGGTATGTACTCTAACTGTTCGACAGTTAAATTGTGTATGTCGCGGTTATCCGATACGATGGGAAACATTTTGGCTACTGATCTGTTTCAATCTACGCGCCTCTATAAATAGGTCCGCTCTCGGTATTGTTTTTCAGTTTTTGGTATTGGAGAGAAGGAAACATGCAGTTCGTGCGACAGTCGCAGACGATTAAAGTTATAAATTTCGACAACAAGGTATAGCTAATACCTGAGAAGATACGTAAGCATGGAAACATGCTACCGACTTCTATACGCGGTATTATATGTGGTCCGTCAAACTGTGGCAAGACAAACGTATTGCTAAGCTTGCTGAAAAGTCCGCACGGTCTACGCTTTGAGAACGTGTACGTATACGGGAGCGTCCCGTTTGATCACGTCCCGATTGACCACAGCCACTCACAGCGGCCGGTGCCTAGAGATTTTTCACTGTTCAAGCGCTGTGAGTGGCTGGTGGTCAATCGGGACGTGGTCAATCGGGTATCACCCACATATACTCGAAATCATTGCAACAACCGAAATATCAATACTTGGAGAGTATACTGTCACCGATAGAAGAAATTGGTTATTTTACATTTTCCAATAACAGCGACGATGTTCTACCGAACGAGGCGCTTCCAAATTCCATTTTTATCTTTGATGACGTGGCACGCGACAAGCAAGACGTCATAAGAGAATACTTTGCAATGGGCCGCCACGCATACGTCGACTGTTTCTATCTTTGTCAGACGTATGCAAAGATACCAAAGCATCTTATACGTGACAACGCAAATCTGTTGATCCTGTTTAAATAGGAAGGAACCAATCTGAAACATGTATACAACGATCACGTAAACACTGACATGTCATACGAAGATTTCTGTGAATTATGTCGTACTTGTTGGCAGCAAAAGTATGGATTTCTAGTGATAGATAAGGACTGCGCTCTTACAGATGAACGATACAGAAAAGAATGTAACGAGTTCGCGGTACCGTAACGTGGTTAGTTGTAGTCGATACATCAACTATGCAACGTTCCCTCAACATGGATAGCATAAAAAATCGCGAGAGAATAGCGAAGCAGATCGCGAAAACAAGCGATTCGCAAGAAGCATCGCGCTCTGAAAACTGGTAGAATAGACGAGGATATCGCGTTGGAGAGCGCTTTAAACCCATCGTCGAACCTCTGAAACAGATCGCCGAGCAAGCCGTTGGCGAGGAATCGATCAAGAGAGAGGCCAACGCCTGTCTCTTATACACATCTCTGAGCG
>NW_012026816.1:4832183-4833271 GCF_000956235.1 Wasmannia auropunctata
GCCGGGCGCGCGAATCGCGCCCTCGGCGATACCGCCGGCGGCTGCCGCGGCGTTAGTCGCGGCCGAACGAATCGCCTGTGAATTCCAGCACACTCAAATATATCTGTTACCTATTACCAAAATTTTGAGTATTCTATCTCGCCCTTGCTCTTCCACATTCCTCCGCACCCTACGAACCGCCCCTCTACCGCGTTCGAGATTTCGATTCCGCGTAATAATTCGAAGGGTGGCACGCCCGCTCGTGCCTGGCGCCCAACTTCGCGTTTTTGGTTGCCGCGTAATTGCGAGTTAATGTAATCGTTGCATTTAGCCGGATTAGTGCCGGTCAACGACCGATCTTGTAGTCCGATACAAGAGAAAAGTGCGGTCACAGTACATACATGTCATTCGGTTTGTAAATTAATCATTTTATGAGAGTATAATTTGACGCCAATTATTGACAACAAATATATTTTATACAAACGATATACACATCACTTAGGTTGAATAACATAATTTTTATTTAACTTGACGCCATTTACTGATATCAAATCTTTTATACAAGTAATAGTAATTGAATAATAAGACACCATACATAATTTTTATTTAACTTGACGCCATTTATACTTATATCAAGTCTGTTCGGAGTTGCCCGACCATAATTAATCGCACCGTGTTTCGCGCGCGCCGCCCAGCGGCCACCGCGCGAACTACGGGGTGAAGCGCTCTACTGCCAAACGTCTCCCGGCGCTGTGTGGGGGAAATTCGAATGTACGCACGCTACTGGACGCCCAAGCCCGAAAAACAAACGTGGAATCTTGTCAACAACTACATATTGTTGAAAGCAAAAGTCATCCGAATGCTCTCACGACTCTGGAATGTTCCTTCTCATACGTCACTTCCCTATAGAAAAGTTTCGAGAACATTCTAGAGTTGAGAGAGTATAAAAGGAGGATGCCCTGCCGCAAATTCCCATAGGTATTCCATATGGGACCATGAAGGTCTAGTGAAGGACCATGAAGGTTCTACGTAAGATCGTAATAGTCCCATATGGGACCGTAACAGTCCCATATAAAAATGTATACATATAGGTAACACACATAGGGCAA
>NW_012026816.1:4833321-4842155 GCF_000956235.1 Wasmannia auropunctata
TGCAAATGATAAATTTATTTAGAAAATTTACAAATATTGTAAATAAAAAGAATTAATATATATACGAAATTATTCCTAAAAAATTTGTAATCTGAAATATTACAAATTAATAATTAAACTTGATACACGTGTAAATAAGGAAAGATAATAATCAATAAAACAATCCAATTAAGAAAATTCAAACTTTAATGTATTTTTCAAAACTTTAAAACTTCGAAGCTTCGAATATTCGAAGTCAGAGTAAAAAGTAACAGCCCTAGTACATAATAAATGTATTTACCGCTTTCTTTTCTCGCTCGAGTCTCTGAATCTCAGCAAGCGACGCGGTGTGAGTGGCGGGCGCCAGTGTACGCGGAGCCTGAGCCCACGGCGATTTGTTTCTTTCTTGAAGCTTACGCAACGCCTCGGCTTCCCTTCGCCGTTGCTCCGCGCGACGCGCCTGTTCTTCTATCTCCGCCTGTCGCCGCGCCTCCACCTCTTTCCTGTAAATTCCATTCATTGCAAATTTGATTTCACCGCACACTGTGATTGGTCATTTCAACTCACACCGGTCAACATTACACCTTGCATAATTCTACCGACATACCTGAGTCTCTCTTCCTCCTGCCTTTTTTGTTCTTCTTCTAATTTCTTCCTCTTCTCCTCTTCCCTCTTCAATTTCTCTTCTTGCTTCTTAAACTCCTCTCGCTTTCTCTTCTCCTCCTCCTGCTTCCTCTTCAAATTTTCCTCCTCCAGCTTCCTCTTCTCCTCACGCTTCTTCTCCTCTTCCTTACGTCTTTTCTCCTCTTTCTTCTTTTGCTCCTCCTCCTGCTTGCGTTTCTCCTCTTCTTTCCGCTTCTTCTCCTCTTCCTTTCTCTTTCTCTCCTCATCCTTGCGTTTCGCCTCTTCAGCTTGTCTGACTTGTTCCTCCTTTTGCTTTCTCTTCGCATTCTCCTCTTCCACTTGACGCTGCAATTGTTCCTGCTTCCTTAACTCTTCCTTTTTCCGATCCTCTTGTAACTTAAGATTCTGTTCTTCCTAAAAAGAGAAAATCCAACACATTGATTATTTTGTAACTGCATGAGAAAACTGAGACGGAAAGAGAAAGAGAGAGAGAGAAAACTGAACAAAAAAGCCAATTTACCAATATCTGCTGTTCGGTCTTCATATCTTTAGCATGTAAATCCCATGGAGAACCGGGTAATTGTCCCGGTGGCATCGCGGGAATGGGTCCAACCTGGGAAAACAGAACATTAATAGATAAATGAGATTATTAACAAATAGAGATTGCCAAAAACTTATGCCACAGTCGTGGACCGGTTGAGTCACTTATGCCACAGTCGTAGATCGGTTGAGACACTTTTTTTTTTTAATAGGTTTCGAAACGCACTAATATTTTGCAAATACGAGCCACGATTGGTGTATTGTCTCTAGATTAAAGATAGTACACCATCGTGGTTGGAATTTGCAAAATATATATTATATATATTAAATATACACTAAAAACCTATGAAAAAGAAGTGTCGCAATCGATACGTCCACGACTGCACGTGAACTTTATGGTAATTTCCAACAGCCTAACGCACCTGCGCTAACCAATTCTGCGCATTGAACTGAGGGGGAACCATTTGCGGCGGGGGCTGCGGCCAAACGGTGTCCATATGAGTTGCTGCCTGTGGATGACCGTTTGTGTTGACGTTGAGTTGACGTAGCAGAGACTTTATTGGATTGTCTTCTTGCGCCGGCGTGGGAGTCGGAGCGATATTCGGCTGCTGCGGCATCGTTGGCACGTTCTGCAGACCGCCCATCTGTTGGATAAGTTGCTGTATAGGATCCACCGTAGCCGGATGGACCGGCGCCGTCGTGTGCGGATTCGTCGGCAAGTGGGTCTCAGGTTGCGTCTTCCCCTGCGTGCAATATCGCGCATTAATCACGAGTAGAAAAAATGAACGATTAGACATTTTCGGATCAGTGAAAATATACTAGGGCATTTACTACGGCTGGTGATTTGCTTCAAAGGCTTCGACATTCGAAATTCGAAGCTTCGGCATTAAAATCTTCGAATTTGATCAAAGCTTCGAAACTTCGAAGTTTCGAAAAATACATTTCTGCAAATGATAAATTTATTCAAAAAATTTACAAATATTATAAATAAAAAGAATTAATATACGAAATTATTCCTAAAAAATTTTGAAAGTATTATAACCCGAAATATTACAAATTAATCATTAAACTTGATACACGTGCAAATAAGGAAAGATAATGATAAATAAAACAATCCAATTAAGAAAATTCAAATTTTTAATGTATTTTTTAAAACTTCGAAGCTTTAAAGTTAATTTTAAACTTCGAAAGGTCGAAGCTTCGAATATTCGAAGTGAGTAAAAAGTAACAGCCCTAGCATTTACCTGTTGCATTTGAGTGAAAAGTTGCATAACAGGATTAGTCGCCTGGGACGCGGCTAGGTGAGGCACAAATGGACTTGTCGCTATCGGCACTTCCGGAATTTCCTGCATTCCGTCTTGTATGACGTATTGTAGAATCAACTGATTCTGCTCCACGGGAGTTAGCGTAGACCAGTGCTCCGATTGCGACAATTTCGCTATCGCTGACGTTCTCATCTGCCTGAACAGCATCTGATTGTGCAGCATCTGCATGTGCTGATATGTCATCAACAGTAACGGATCCTCCAGTCCGGCCTTCGGCATAACGCCGGGGGCTAGTCCGGCCGGCACGGTGTTGGGAACGGGTGGAATCACCTGTTCCGTTAATTGCTGAGAAATGAAAATAATTCAATCTTAACTAAAATGTGAACGTGCCCAAACAGCGGCGGAGAAGTTGAGAATGCAATAATAATGTATAACTTCATCGGCTTCGTTTTCCGAAAATCTCTGAATTTTCCTCTACACGGTAAAACTTGAATATTACAGATGACTACAAATAAAATTCACCCTTCTCTTTTGCTTTCTTCTCTAACATTATTCGAACTTTAAAACTTCATACTTTTCTCAATATTAAAACTGGTTACACTGATGTGATCTATATACAAGTTCTGAATTAGTAAAATAATTTAGAAACATAAAAAAGGTACATAATATACATATAAATAAAATATGTCGTACCTTTAACGGAGGTATCGGTGGACCAGGGGTGAACGGTATTCTTCCAAACATTTTGATCAAATCACCGAGCGTGGCGTACCTCTCGTCGCAAGTTCTTCTCACTAACAGTCCCGTAGTAAAATAGCCGGCTTTATACCATTCGGCCATTTCGCTAGCTAAAAACGGTCCCTGAACTTCGCCCTGCGGATCACGGTAAAACCATTTTTCCGGACTACCCGTCGCGGAGGAAACCGCGGTAGGTTGGTTACCAATTGCCGGCGGGACACTGGTCGCGGCCGTCTTCTCCTTGTGATTTTCCTCGTCCGCCATTAATTTGGCCACCAGAGCGTCGGCCTCCTCCTTCATTCTATCGAGATCATCGTCCGTTCTCTGCCTGACGTTGGCGGTTCCCGTGTTATGCACGAGATGCTTCGGATGCTCCGCAGGAACTTGCCGACCGGCAGTTATCTGCGGCTCCGATTTGACCTCCGTCTGAACGTTCTCCTTCTTGTTGTGCGCTCCGCTGGGTGGCTCGCTGGATTTCTCTAGACCTAAAGTCTCAACCTTATCCATACTTGCGGATCCGATTTGCAGACTTGCAGTCTTCTTCTGCAAGAGATCTGTGGATGGCGCTAAAGTCTTCGTGGGAATGCTGCTCTCGGTCGACGGCACGACGGTGGCCGACTTAATAGAGGGTGAGCTACACCTTCTCTCTTTCTCTATAGTGTCGTCCTTGTCCTCGAGCGAATCCAACGGCTTTGGTCGCTCCTTGCTTAATGTATTGGCTATTGTATTACTCGTATGGCGATTCAGGGACTGGACAGAACCCGTTCCGAAAGCTAGTGGCTTGCTATTGGGTCTCACTAGGTTCGAAGCACTTCCTTCCGACACGCGTCGAGTTCTACCCTGCTGGGAAGCACCGGCCGCACCGTCCTCGTCATCATCCGAATACAATCCACCGTGAAATGCGCCTGAAGAGTCAAAACTACCGCCACTCTCGGTAGGATTTTCCGTAGCCCTGAAAAATATACAATTCAGAATATAAAGTAAAAAGAGATATAAACGCACCGCGGATGGAAGTTCGTTTAGCGTACCATTCAGGTAGATTGTCATGATTATCGTGATGATTCGATTCCCAAGTGCGAGCGGTGCGGGGTGGTGGATGATGGCCAGAGTCATGAGAAGGTCTGTGATTTCCCCGATGTTCCCATCTTCCCGGTCCGCTTCTACCCTCCTCTCCATCACCCTCGTTTCGATCCAATCTGTCCCGATCCATACTGCCACCCTCGCGCCAACTATTTCTTCCTGTATAAAAATATATGCCGTCATTGTATAAATGTACACATGTAGTAATTTCCAGAAAGAAATAGGGCGCGTATTTACCTCCCCACTTGCGCCAACTGTCATCGTCCTCTCCGCTTGTACGATGACGTCGCCAATTACTCTCCATAAGCGAGCTATTACTAGTCCCGCGATTTAGATCCTTTCTAGGACTGGTCGACCCGTTCCATTCTCCCGGATCTGAAGCGCCGTTTCTCTCTGACCAGCCGCGTTCGCTTTGAGATCTATCAAATGGCCTATTTCTTCCCTATAAATAAAATTTGCGTGAGATTCCTCCTTCAAAACTCAACTTCCATGACAAATTTATCATTCTACATGTAATATATATTTTCAGTATGTTAATACTTTCAAATTAATTAAATGAAAATGTTCTTTTACTTTAGCACAGATGACTCTCGTTTTCAAATGACCTGGACTTTTTCCATATAGCTTCAGTAAGTCTTAAAATTTATCAATATTAATAGGTAAAATTCTGATATTACAAGTTTTTACACTTTGATTTTAATTCTTGACAGAAAAACTTGAATTTTCATATTTATGCAAATCCTAGATTTCATTAAAATTCGAGGTTTTATATACATGTAAGATATATGTAAAATAGTCAAATATGTTATATCTAATTTATACATCTATTATATATATATATATATAATAGATGTATAACAGATTATAATAGATTATAACAGATTATAACAGATTATATATAAACTATATATAAATGTATAAATATGTGTAAAGCCCCGAATTTTAATAAAAAACAAGAAAACATTACAGCTAAAATGAAATGTTAAATAGTAAACTCATATCTTCGTAGTAAAACTCCGTACTTGAAATGATTGACCCTCGATTCGTATCCCATCACTAGAGTCATCGAAACCAACTCCGCGTGAATAATGGGACGAATACAAGCCTCCTCTTCCAGTTCTACCACGTCCACGATCCACACTGCTACCTCTTCCACGGCCACCGCCAATATTAGTTATCCCTCCATTCCACATACGCTGCAAAATACACATAGGATGTTTACAATGGAATATTTCACAAAACAATCTTATTCTAATTTTATATAATTGTTTAATAGCAAAGGTAGTCCAGAACAAAGCAAAAGTCATATAGAAATGTATTGTTCAAAACGAATCCATTTCTCTAAAATAATATTGTTAAAAGCGGGGAAATTTTTCAAAGCTTCAAAATTACAAAAAGAAAAAGACGAAAAATTATATTCATTTCAAAAAAACAAATTTCAAAAATATATATAAGTGTCTATCTTAAAAAAAGCAATCAGTTTATTGTAGATTAATACTTCTTAATGTATATGTTTTATAATTAAAAATAAATATTTAATATGAATATATTTTAATAACAATTTAAAGAAATATTAAATAGTGCGACCTAATAATCAATTAATAATCTCACAGCTTCTTTTCCTTATCAAAAATACATTAAGCTAAATTGCTGTTTCATACATAACGAATAAGAGCATATTAAAGAACAATAGTATTGCAATATAATTACACATACTTCACACACGTTTAGTTAACCGTTTACCGTTTCATCGTCTGTCATGGTTGTGAGAGCCAACGGAAGCTGAGTTTTCTCCACGTACAGCGTCGGGAAGGTTGTCAGTGGCTCCGAAGGTTTGCAATTGCGATCAAACAGAGCCAGCATCTCTTCCCGGCCGTATCTATGCTCTGCTAATTGATAGCGAGGTACACTCAGAGTTGTGGTCCCCCCGCCACCACTACCAGTATTGCAACTGTCTCCTGACGCAACCTTGCGCAACCTGTGCATGTGACAAGTACAACGTAAATACAATGTAACTGTAAACATAAGTAAATGACGTTGCCATTGGTTTCACCAGTGGGCGCAAGTCACACATACCATTCTGGACCGAATTTCATGGAGTCAGTCATGATGCACTATCTCCTGAAAAAAAAGAGAAAAACAAAGACGAGTGAGACAGCTTGTAACATAACATAATAAGAGAAAGCATATATAAAATATAAATGTGTATACTATTCCGTAAAGATTAAGTCTCGGAAGGTATCTTGCAAAAGTAACAAACACACGGGAATCCATTGTGCAACATGACAGTTCAAAGGTATCTTTTTTTTTTATTTTATCGGACGCTGAATAACGTTGCGAAATATAAATATCTGCAGGACTGTATGAAAATCATCAAGGTACGAGAAGGTAGCAGGATAACGCAGCCTCCTACGGAGGACCAAGGGAATTTGCTCCCGAACGCGGCGGGAGGCTCGGTCATCTGTTACAACCGATCCAAACGCAGAACATGTGACGCATGTGTTTGTGTGTGTGTGCGTATGTGTGCGCAAGATGCGAAAGATAAACGCGGACGATTTCGCGAGGAGGATCGGAACGTGATCGGGGCCGGACAGGCCCGCCGTACCTGTTGCTCGAAATCTCGGCGTATCGCGCGCGCGAGAGAGAAAGAGGGAGAGAGACTTTTGACAGAGAGACGCGAGTGACACGTAGTGCGACGTAGTAGGACTCGGAAGTGAGCGAAGACGTGGAGGGTGGCACGACGGCGCGGGAGAGACAGAGAAAGAGAGAGAGAGAGACAGCGGAGAGCAACGCGAAGAGCTGCGCTCCGTTAATCGCATGCTCCAGCTCGAGGGGGGACTCGCGTCTATGGCGTCGCGACGCAGAGTAGCGATCCGGTCCGGTGGCAGGCGTCCGGGAAGCGCGCGACGCGTCGCGCGGACAATACGCTCGTTGTCGGCGCGACGGCCGCCCGCACGCGTCCTCCCGTCCCGCGACATGCCAACCGTCGGGGAGCGCGAGGCGAGGCGCGGAGGCGGTCCCACCGCGCGCAGCCAAGGTGGCAACATTAACCAAACTTTTTTTGCTGGACGAACATCGGGGTGATCTGCACGCGCGACGGGTCGCGCGCGGGGCCGCGCGGCCACGCGGAAAACGATCGGATCGGCGCGGCGCGGCCCGCGACGCGGAGCGCAGCGGCGGCGGCGGGCCCACGGTGAGAGATACCTTTTGCTGATCTTCCGAAATTACTGAGGGCAGCGATACAACACACCAATATGGCTGATGATGGTTTTTTTTTTCTTGGCAAGAACGAGGCGCATGCGAAGGCTCGACACGACACGGCTCGTGGTATGACTGGGGAGGTGGCGCGGAAAGTCACTAGGGATTATCGCGCGTGATCGCGCGTATGCGCAGACTCGCGGCAGAGGAGAACCCGACGACGGAGATAGGGTCATAGGGAACGATCGGTGGACACGTGTAATGTAAAACGCCAAGAGGGGGGGACTTATAAGATCCATTGACGCCTGGATATACTTTTGTCAATTATCGAGAGGGATCCTTGGAATTAAAATCCTTTCATTTGATCATCTCTTGTTACATATTTCCCTCGATATTTCATTTGTTTTTAGAAATTTAAATTTTATAATAGGAAAATTTCATAATTAAATATTGTGTTGTAATAATTATTTACAGTTGATAAAGACAGTACTGATTTTACCGACCGAAGATATTTATTTATATTTTGCAAAGCGCAAAAATATAAATTATTAAAGTATATCAAAAGAATTATGTAAATGGTTTAAAAGTATAAGCGTTGAGATGTTAAGAATGATTCTGAGAATTTTATGGATTTAATCTTCCAAAATTAAAAATTCTGAAACATCGATAAAATATCAGAAAAATATAATCTAATAGAAATGATTATTATTTTATTGATCAAAAGCAATTATTTTTCAATATGCTTATTTTTCTTTGCTTTTGCAGATTAAGAAATTCTATTCCACAATTATTAAAGTATATATATATATAGGCAACAATATAAGTTAATTATTACAAGCTGGCCATCAAGCCGATTGACTTTTAGCCAAATAAAAATTAAGAAAGTTAGACGTTTTTTTTTAATTCTCTTAGTTCAATATGGTGTCTAGAATCTAATCGACTAGCTATCTATAGTCTATCAACTTGTGCTAATATTTTTTATACAAAAATTCTGCAGTTATAGCTTAAGGTCAGGGATTGGAAGTAACTTGTTAACTTGTAACGCTGTTACAGTTACTTTTTTTGGTAACGGATTGATAACGGTGTTATTTTATTTTTTTGGTAACTGCAATAACGGTAACGAATTATACAGTTAGTTTTATCATTACTTTTTGTATTTTGAACTTTCTGTATTTATGACAAAATATTTTTAAAATATTTTAAAAAATTAAAATTTATTTTTAAAAATATTTTAAAAAATTTATTGTGAAAAATATCAGCTGAATTGTGTTTCAAGATCGAAAATTTAATTGGCGCGTAGTTTATAAAATTGGATATGTATATATAAATTTATGTTAAAATATAATTAAGCACGAAGCTGAAAGCTCTAACTCGAAAAGGCTTTCATTTGTATAGTTGTATTTTTATTTA
>NW_012026816.1:4842205-4844005 GCF_000956235.1 Wasmannia auropunctata
TGTATATGTGTAACAAATGTATTATTACCTTTCTTCTCTTTGTAATCGTTCTGATGCATGCGCTAACCATATTTTTATATGTTTTGATATATCAGACTCAATTGCCTGTGGAATATGTCGCCTGACAACACCTAATACAAAAATATTTAAAAAATTGTTTGAAATAATAAACAAAACAGGCTACGAATAATATGGACTTATTAACACGGTCAGTAATATTGTCTCAGTATCAATAAGTACTGACAATATCATTGATCGTGTGCGGTTAATATTAATAGATTAACGTAAAATCATAGTTCTCGAATATCAGAATCATTCAGATCATAGATCAGTATCACAGTAATAGAGCCGGATAAGATTCTCCTTAATGTAAAGCAATACTGATGTTCAAGTACCAAGAAATCCGGATAATCGTTAATATTTTACGTCAATCCTTTAATATTAATATTACGTACACGATCAATAATATAGTGTTTTTTATTGTCAATATTGTAAGACTGGTATTATTAATCGTGTAAAATCCATACAAAATATATATTACACGTTGGCTGGTGTTGACTAAAATTAACGCAATGCAAAAAATACATTTTTTCATGAAATAAAAAAAAAAGATAAAAAATGAAATATGTGAATAGAAAAATTATTTGAATAGTATTAGATATTTCAAAATGCAAGTTCTGATGTTTTTTTATTAGATTAATATAATTTATTACAAATTTTATTAAATTTTATACTTAAATTGACAATTAATGGATTGTGTCACTTTTCTGGTCGATATGCAATATATTTTCATATTTCTCTTATTGATATATTAATTATAGAAATCTATCTTACTTAGTATAATTTTCCACAAATATAACGTTGAAAATACATGCTTTTTCTTTCCGCCAAGCCAACTGTATTCTGTTGCAACATTGTTAGTTAATGTGCGCGTTAAAATATTTATAATAATTGATTTTAAATCATTGCCTTCTACCATGCTCAACATTTTTATCTAAAAGAAAAAAATAGACAATTAAATAAAATGAGCAATATCCGATAACCCGCGAATTTAATACGAAAAGTGGATGTATGTTATCGGGAGTCTCCCAATAAAATACATAACAATTATATAACAGGTACGTATTTGTTTTTATTATAACAAAATTATTTGAAATGACAATTTCTCATATAGATTTGCTAACATATATGTATGTAATATGTAGAGGCCTTATTTAAGCAAATAACACAATTTTGATTCGTCTAAAAACAAGAGAACAGTTTATTATTAACAAAACAAACCCGAAACCAAATCAAATTACAATATTTACACGTGGTCGACTAACCCAAAAACAAGAGAATCAACAATTAAATGTTTATGCTTCCTATACTCTTATGTTAATAAAGGTAATTATAAAATAAATCTTAAATTATAGTTTTAACATTATTTTCACAATTGATAGTTCGCTATTAGTTCTGACTTAATCCTTTTATTTATTCGGAAACAATTGAGGTTTTGTTTGCCTCTCAATCTCTCTCTCTCTCTCCCTCATTCTTCGACTGCTTGTTCATTGTGTGGCGCCATCTCCTAAGCGGTTTTTGATGATTTGCGCATGTGCATGTACACGAAGCTTACATGTATATGTGGTATCTAAAAAATTATTATTTCTTACCAATTTTTATAAGATTCATCTGTCTTTAAGCGGTGTTCTATGTTCTGTAACATTTCAAAATCTTTTATAGAAAATTCGTCTAGAGTATCATTTATAGAATAATCCTCCTTCTGTGATGAATTTGAAGTGTCTAGTCTAGTCAATATAT
>NW_012026816.1:4844055-4844503 GCF_000956235.1 Wasmannia auropunctata
GTTCAGACGTGTGCTCTTCCGATCTATTATAGTAATAGATCAGGATATATCTGGGAAAATGTTTTTAATAATAATATAGCTTAATTTACATCAATTATTTAATATACGTATCAACTGATTGATATGTTTATTAAACAATTAGTATAAATTAGTATAAATTAGACATTAATACATATCAATATCTAGTTTATGTCAATTGTTTAAGATATCAATTAGTTGATACGCATGTTAAATAATCGATGTAAATTAAGCTAATTATTGCATCTAATCTAACATAACACAATAAGACATAATTACTTAACATAAAAATATATTTGAAAAATATAGAAATATTTTAGAAATTACATATATATTTTAACATAGTTGCAATATACAGTTTTTTTTATAGCATACTATATTCATATAATGTTAAGAACAAAATTCCAGTTTATAACACTGACCAACTTAA
>NW_012026816.1:4844553-4845576 GCF_000956235.1 Wasmannia auropunctata
GGTCGACTTGCTACCACGTCTCGTATTGGAGTATAACGCGCGAAAGCATCGAACTATCGGTATACGGCCTATCGATGTTACTTCTACAAATGCCGATAAGCTCTTAAATACAGCATACAGTCATGTAAAGATTGCAGCGCCCGCGCGATTCAAAGTGGGTGAATCGGTGCGCGTCAGTAAATTCAAGACAACATTTGAGAAAGGTTATACGCCGAATTGGACTACGGAGATATTTAAAATCATCAAGGTGCAGAAAACTAATCCTGTGACGTATCTACTGGAAGATTATCGAGGAAAACCGGTTTCCGGAGGATTTTACGAGTACGAGCTGCATAGCGTCGCTAATCCCGATGTATATCTAGTTGAAAAAGTTCTTGCGTAAAAGAGGGGATGAAGTTTACGTAAAATGGTTGGGATTTGACAATTCACATAATTCTTGGATACATAAGGATAATGTTTTGTAAAATAAATTACACTTCTGTTTATTACAATATAAAAAACATTTTTTTCTTTATTATAATAAAAATAATTGCACACAAAATAAATATATACAAATGAGTTGTTTTTTATTTACAAAGGTATCTTATAATGCCCCCACGGTAGAGTAGAATGATCGATAGAATCAGGTACAATGTATCGCTTATCATCGTGCGGACTTAGAGTGATTTTCGTTTCGGATGTCGTATACACTTCGTGCAGCTTGGATCTTATGCAAGACTGCTTTCGCGTCATTTCAGTTTCATCCTGCAGACATCGCGCGTAATCGTCGAATGTTATCGTTCGCGCTATGACGATGCTCTTGACGCCTTTTGCCTTCTTCGTATCTCTTTTACCATCGACGCGCAAGGCATACATCTTCGCTCTAAGTCCAATGAATTCGGTCATAATCGCACCGCTATTCTCATCCTTCATCAGGCCTGGTACTTTCTTATTCGCGAGAGGTATACCATATGCATTATTGGCCGCATAATCGCTTGTGTCAAACTTATTTATATCACGTTTCATAATTTCATATATATTGCT
>NW_012026816.1:4845626-4845983 GCF_000956235.1 Wasmannia auropunctata
AATTAGGCCTGCCTCAACGAAAGCTGATTCAAAGTGTTCATACTCGATGGAATTCAGATTTGAATATGGCTGAAAGACTTGTAGATAATTGTAGCGCTATCATGGCTGTTCTTGGAGATCGCACCGTGACAACTCTCTTAAAAGCCAAAAATTTAGAAATAAATAAAGATGAATGGAGAATGCTTGAAACTTTAATACCTGTGCTAAAACCACTTGAACTTGCAACCACAGTATTATCTGGAACTTTATCATCAATGGTGCGTCCAATAATTCGAACTGTAATTACCAATCATTTGTCTAGCGAAACTGGAGACATATCAAGAACGTTGGCGGAGGCATTATCTCTTCGTTTTCAAA
>NW_012026816.1:4846033-4853339 GCF_000956235.1 Wasmannia auropunctata
TACCATTTAGTTTGGAAAATAGAGTCTTTTAGAAAATATAATTTTCAATTTTTATTGACATATGGAGGCGAGTGAAGGAGGCGGCCAGTCGAGCTGCGTCTGTCTGAATTAATTTTATGTGCGTACGGTCAATGGATAGGCACAACCAAATGTTTTTTCTCACTGGCGGCAATGGGAATATCGCCACCGAGCGCGTGATGAGACCTAACTTTTGGATGGTATTGTCGCGAGTGTACTACCTTAAAAAAGTAACGGAAAAGTAACGAATCATTATTTTTTAAGTAACGATAATGATAACGAGTTATTTTGAAAAATTAGTAAGTAACTAGTTATTTTTTAACTTGGTAACGAGTAACAATAACTTGTTACTTTTAAAAAGTAACTTCCATTGCCTGCTTAAGGTAACCAACTTATTTCTCAAGAAGGAAAAGAGGAACATTAAAAAAATTTTAATATTAATTCTCATAATTAAATTTTATACAATAATTTTTTAATTATTGTTAATGAAACACGAACAATATTATTTGTAAATAATGTATAACGTCACTAACGTGAGATTATAACAAAAATTGCACCAAGTTAACGAGATCACATTTTATTTTTTTAAATTGTACTTTTTTACTGAATGTATTTTAAATAATAAAATCTGATTTTTTAAATAAAAAATCATAAAATTCTTTGCACGTGTTAGTTGAAAATTATATTTCACACTTAATTATGAATTCCATTATTTTTACTAATAATAATTGTATTTTTTTAAGAATTTATATGATTGATTAATTGAAGAAAAACCTTATTTGACACAAGTATTTGTTCTTATAAAAGAGACCAAAACCAAATTCAACCATTTGAAATTCTTGATGTCAATGTGCTGCAGATTGAAATGTTAAAATACAATATCATATATATTCTGATAAATTTTTTCATATAGTACACGCGCGGAATTAAAAAAAATTCATTCGTATATTCAGTCGTTATCAATTCTGAGTTTCAGTTTTAGGTGCAAAAAGAATTCTTTGTCAGAACTTTTTACATCTGAAAATAAACTCAGAAATGATGATATAAAGTATAACTGACAATTCTTTTTGAATACTCTGTGCAATCCGGGAATTCATGTCCTTATAATTAATGCGACAAAATTTAGAACGCATTGTAATTATTGTAAAGTACGTGAGACGAAGAGTTACAGTTACATCCTAATTTGGAACGGTTGGTCAACTTAGTGTATTATTAATGTATGAGAATGACAATTTGACAAAGTTAGCGGATTACACAAAAATACCAGGATTAGGAAGTAATGCGTTATCTGTAACGCATCTATCTGATAACGGTAATGGTAAACGTCATTTATAGAATTTTACAATAATGATAACGAATTTGCCATTACTTTTATCATTATACTTTTTGTACTTTACTTTTCTATTTTATATTTCATATCTATTTTTAATTTATTTTTTGAAAAATATTTTGTACTCTACATTTTTGTACCGTTAGATTACATTCCCATAGTCACTAACAATTATAGAATTGAAAATCTATTACTATATATAAAAATTTTATATTTTGCGTATATAGATTTTTAGTACTAACATGAGTGAATATTGGTATTGCGAATACACTCTTATTTAATAACATTAATTTAAAAACAATAAATTTAATCTAACTTAATTTCTATAAATAAAATAATTAAATAATATATGTAAAAAAACTATCTTTATTCGTCCCATTTCAATTTCCTCAGATAAATATCTCGAAAAATATGCAAAATATGAAAAAATGTTTCAGATAAAAGAATACATGGCAAAAAACATGTTTAATATGTGTGAAAGAATTCTTTATTATCTTTGTTAACACAAAGTTTAATTTTACAATAATTGCATTTAATTATTTATATCAAACTTTAGAGTAATTATCTATATTAAACTTTAATACGTAATAAAAACTTTATTATCATTGTTTCAAAACTTTATCGTCATTGTTTCAATTTTTACTTCGGCATAGTTTAAATGCGTTTTAATATCGTTTCTGATCGTTGTCAAATAATCTAAATTGTTTGAAGGAATCGTTTTGTTAACATTTGTGTATAATGGACTCCAAATGTATAAACAGGTACCAACAGATGTACATTTCGCGAATGCCTCTTCCGTCAATAAAAATCGCACAAAAACGAGGCGTGCAGTTTTCGAAAGTATGAATCTTTACCTTTAATTTGCATACTCGATCAGCATTGTGCGATTTTTTTTCATCGAGTTATTCAACATCGAAGCAAAAAAGGTCATTTTTGCTTCAAAGTTGAATAACTCGGTGAAAAAAAATCGCACAATGCTGATCGAGTGTGCAAATTAAAGGTAAAGATTCACGCTTTCAAACGCTGTAAGTCGCATTTGTATGCAATTTTTGTTTCACTCCATGAAACTTTGCAAATTTAGTAAAAAAATTTTAGATTTGATGCATCTCCATTTGCATTCGTGCAGCTTTGTAAAGAATCAGTAAGTCATTTAATGAATTATGGATTTTAAAAGTAGAGACTGTAAGCTGTATAATGCTTTTTCGATCATTATGTTACGATAATTTTTGACAAAGTGCTCTATGTTGAATTTTTAGAAATTATCGATATATTAATGCATTGTCCGGTCAATTAGTTTGGTGACTGTAATATAATTATAATACAACAAAATACTTGATAATAATTATAACGCAAGATTAGGTATTTACTGTACAGCAGACTGTAATAAAAAAAACGCAAGCGAGAAGTCGAAATCGTCGGAATAAATGATAAAATTGTTTGGAGAGTTAAATAGTGTAAAGTCGATTTTATAAAGTATTGACTGTCTAGTCAATACAAAACAGCTGCGAACAACATACTAGCAGTATGGTAGAGATATTTTGTAAATTTGACTGTTTTTGTAAGAGTCGTACGCTGAGAGTCGACAGATTTTCCCCACATCAAGAACTAAAAAAATTTTTTTCTCGAAAACGAGGCAAAACACGTTCTTCAGTTTTTTTTTTAAGATATAGGAAAACTGAAAGTATATAAAAAATATTTTTTCAAATTTTTCGACTCTCCCCGATTGTTAAAAAAATTGTTGAAAAGTTTATTGTTAAATAAACAATGGAAAACAAAACATTTTTGGAATCTTCATTTTTTTCTCGTAAACTAGAACATTTTTCGCGTATTTTGAAAAAAAAAAGCAGTTAGCTAGCATTATTAATAACAGAGCTATGAATTTTTGAAAAATAAAGTAGTCTAATTTTTAATTGTTTATATCTCGATTAATTTTGCAATAAAAAAAAAATTCTTTAGTACAAAATTCTGTTTCCCAAAGTACTACCTTTGTGCAAAATTAAAAAAATTTCTGAGAGATGACTGATCCGCTTCACGTGGAATAGCCCATATATATATAACATATATGTATTTATAATATTATAATAAGTAGGTATAGAAGGCGGGTTCTGGATACAAAGTAGGTCAAGGGCAAGGGGTGGGGGGAATGTAGGTCAGGGGGGGAGAATGTAGGTCAAAAGGATTAATCAAAGGGGTTAATTAATTTAATCAATTGATAATTAATCAATTAATTAATAATCTATCGATTAATTGATAATTAATCAATCAATTAAATACTATTTAATCTATCGATTAATTGATAATTAATTAAGCAATTAAATGATAATTTATCAATTAATTGATAATTAATCAATTAATTAAAAAACCATTTAATCAATCAATTAAATGATATTTAATCAATCAATTTAATAATCAAATGGTAATCAATTATTAATGATATTCTTTCGTGGAGGGGTTCGCCGCCACCACGTGGTCCGCCGCCGCCGCCATTTTCGAGTTCAGCGCCACTACGTTGGCAGTTCCGGGCCCGCGGGGTCCGCCGCCACCACGTGGTTCGCCGCCGCCTCCATTTTCGAGCGTAGCGCCACTACGTTGGCAGTTCCGCCATTTTGGTCAAAGGTTCACATCCTCTCTCGGCCGCATTCGAAAGTTCGCATTCTCTCTCTTCCTCTCACCCGTTGGAATTTTTTTCCATCACGCCCTTTTTTATTTTAGTTTTAAGAAAATATGAACGAGAAGAATAATATTTTAACACATGATATATGTTTAATACTCATTTATTTATGTAACGCATCATTCACAATATTTTTTTAGAAGCATAATTTAGAAGCATTATTCAGTCTCCTGCATCCAGGTTGACGCCATATTCTCGGACTCCGGCGTTCTAGCCCTCGCCTGTGAGCTCTCCTGCGAGCTCGCCTCCTCCTCTCACGGAGGCGTCCTCATCCTCGCGTCGATGTCCCACGGCGCCTCGAACTGCGGGTTCACCTCCACTCGCGGAGGCGTCCTCACCCTCGCATCGTTATCATCATCGTCATCATTGTCATCACTATTTAGAAAATCATTCTGAAAGAAAAAAAACATCATCTTTATTCTAGATAAAAGAAACGTCGTTTTTTTTTATCCAAGAGTAATTGCTTTCGTACTTACCATCAATCTTCTACGTCTCTCAGCCTCTACCTTCCGGTGTAGGTCCACCAGTCACGCGTCGTTCCTATCCTTCGAATCCAGCATTTTGCACTCCCAAATTCTTGTTCTATATAAACAAATTGATTTCCACGACATGTGCACAAAGCAAAATATATCGTTTCCGATTTTGTTGTGATCGCGCAATACTGTATTGAGACCATTCTCACGATCGCGTTAAATTTTTGCCAGCGGTGGCATACACAGTTGACGCTCCAGTCGATACATGGTGGACAGACACGGTGCACTGAAAAAAACTCATCATGCAGTCCGAGATTTTGCAGACAGAGATTTTTGTAACTGAGATCGATAAAAATCTCATGCGCTATAGCAATGAGACACATTCTATTGAAAAAAGAGATTATAGGGAATAGATAACATTCCATCTCGTTCACATTGATTGGTTCTCGTTTTCACGTTTTACGTTTCACGTTTTACATTTTACGTTCGCGTTTCACGTTCGCGTTTCACGTTTTTCACGTTTACGTTTACGTTATCATATAAGTATTGTTCAATTATTATTATTAATCTTAACTACATTATCATTTAAGTAATGTTTAATTATTATTATTAGTAGTGATCTTAACTACAGGGAAGGGAAAAAATAAAAAGTAGATTTTTTTAATTCAAACAATTTATAATATAAAATTTATTTTTTTTTCATATTATATTATGTTCAGCCATCTTTCATATTTAAAAATATTAGTCATAAATTGGTTTAAAGTCTTATTCAGGAAGCACGAATCGTTCTTGTCAAACTTGCGAGCGATGTTTTTTAAAATTGGATCCAGGACAATTGCGATAGATCTTATACGTCTCTAAATCTCTCGTTGTCTCGCGCAATTTCTTCCTAAGGACCTTTTCGGGCTGCTCGATAGGCGTAACTCCATGTTATCATAACATGTATGACTGGAGTCGAGTTGAAGCTCACCTAAAAAAAAATAGAATTTCAAATCTTGATATTTTCTGCTAATACATATATGCATGTATTATAAAAATAAAAATTATATACACTTAAGCTATCACACATACCTTATTCTTCATTTCCATCAGATTCATCCTCGTCTTCGGTATCTTGGAGGAGCCTTTGTCGTGCATCGTTATTTTGTTGTGCTTCCACCGCAGCGTTTATCAAAGGGCACATAGGACACATGTTGCGTGGCATTATTTGGTACAATGGACGTCTGCATCCCCTGCATGACCAACCATCGAAGAGTATAAATCGTTCAGGATTATGTCTTCGCCTGACCTCAAGTTACGGAAATTGATCGGTCATTTCAACAACGCATGAATGGCAATATCTTCCCGTATTCACATCTTGTTCCCGTATATCATCGTAATAAAACTCAAGCATACACATTATGTCAGTGATATGCAGAGCATTCACTTGACTTGCGTTCAATTCTTGATGCATTTTTTCGAACATTTCATTCTCTACATCATTATCATCCGAATTCTATCTTGAATTTCTTTATTATTTTTCATCATTTCTTCATCATTTTCATTATTTTCCATCGGTTCTTCATCACTTTCAACAACTATTATTTCTTCGATATCCATTTCGTTCTCACTTTCAACAACTATTATTTCTTCGATATCCATTTCGTTCTCACTTTCAACAACTATTATTTCTTCGATATCCATTTCGTTCTCATACAATACCATGTTTTCTATTCACCGGAACTTTTAGTAGCGTTACTGACAGAATGTACTCGCAGTCTCTTCGCTTTATATGCTACTAAGGGTTGATAGCATTTGAAATACGTCTCATTTTAGAAAACATGTACTTTATCAATTGTCGTAAAGATAAGTACATTCCTTATTTTGAAAAGAGATTATTGGGCATATAGATATAAATGGCATTCCATCTGTCTGTAGATAGTCGTTCACATTGACAGTTCTCGTTTTCTTGTTTGAGTTTATGTTATTATTATTATTATTGTTATTATTACTATTGATCTTAACTATAGGGAAAGAAAAAAATAAAAAGTAGTTTTTTTAAAGTTCCATGTTTCTCTATATCACGTCACACTCTTCCACAGAACACTTGCATGTGACTTGACAGCATCGTGTGTATGATCGTTCCGTATTTCGAATAAGGTATCCCTCTACCTCGCCTTCCTGATACATGCACTCTTCTCGAAGGACGATGCAAATGTTGCAGAAAATATCATCATCGTTTGTTGTCATCAGACGTTCGTCAAATTCACGCTACCATAGCAGCCAACGTTCCTCAAGTTCGTGCCGCCATAGCAGCCTGTGCTCTTCGACCAGCCGTTGTACAGCAGCTGGATACGTCCACTCGCCGTAGATATACGGGTCTATTATCAACAACTCGACGTACTTCTCGCTACCCGCGGGAATCGTGATGTACAGATTGGTACACTCGAGCTTTCTAACGATTTGCTCAGCCCAGTAGTACTCGTTCTCCAGAACAGTGATATCTACGTATTTCCATTTTTTATTCCGATATTCGTACTCGTTGTACCACCTTTCATAGTCGTCGTACACTTTCTCGCGAAACTACGTGTACACTTTTCGTTTTATGTAATAAGGCCACGTAAACACGGAATCTTGGTTGACAACGACTCCTTGTCTCACGACGCGTTCACCAGTTCCGCGTATACCTAGTTCCCGGTCGCGTAGAAACTGCACCGGCGATACTCGTTGCACATCCGTCTTTCCATGCGGATCACCGAGAACATGAACGACATCTTCCACCTCGTCACTTATAATCGCTGTCTCGATCATGTCTACGTTCGCAATAATGTTTTT
>NW_012026816.1:4853389-4862566 GCF_000956235.1 Wasmannia auropunctata
CACAGTGATGTGCTTTGTGGAAACAGGGAAACTGTAAAAAAAACTATAACCTATCTTATTCATCAGGACATCAGGAGACCCGGTAGCGGCTGCTATCAAGTTTAAATTCAACTTGGAACTTTATCGGTGGTCGTATGATATATCGTCGTACATATATTAATTAGCAATCAATTCTAAATAATGGATCAATTAATGTACAACTTCTTTGAAGATAGTGATAGTGATGACAGTGATATAGTAACACAATTATTTTTTTCTGACTCGAGCGATGATGAAGAAGAGTTAATCTTAAGTATAAATGCGATTCAAGAAAAAGATAGATCAGATTTAAACCAAATTCCCAAAGTTCAAAACTATGTGGGAAATGTAGTAAACAATTTAAATGCTGAAGACTTTAAAAAACACTTCCGGTATGTAATCTGAAAAAATAATTTGTAATGAATTTGTAACCAATATTACATTAAACAATAATATTGGTTGTAAATTTATTGCAAATTATTTTTTTATTAACATATTTGTAATAATATTTTTGTAAATAAGAGACTAAAGTTAAGAAAAATTGTGTTGACAGATTATATCCAGCATCATTTGAAAGAATTCTATTATTAATTGGTCCAATACTGAAAGAAAAGAATAGCGAGTTTGGAAACAAACCAACTCCAGCAAAAAATCAACTACTAATGTCATTATGGTTTATGGCTACAACTGAAAGTTTTCGGTATAATTTTATTATTTGTCAAAATATTTTATCTACATTGATCATTTCAATAAATATAAAGGTTAATTTTTGTTTGTAGATCAGTAAGTGACAGGTTTGGAGTCGGAAAAGCTTGCTTTCGAGCATTAAGGAGAGTCATATCTGCTCTTTCCCAAATTGCACATCAATTCATTCAATGGCCTACTGGACAAAAAGCTATTGAAGTAATGGATGATTTTTACAAAGTAAGTGGATTACGGGGTGTTATTGGAGCTATCGACGGTACATTAATCGAAATAAATAAACCTATTGATAACGGTGATGATTATATATGTCGTAAAGGGTATCCTGCTATTAACCTTCAGGTAAATACAAAATTTTATATATATATATATATATTGCATTTATTAAAATTTACCCATATACAAAACTTTTTTATTTTACACAATCTACATAATTTTAAAATTATAATTCTTATTTTTTAGGCAGTTTGCACGCAAAAATTATTATTTACAAGTGTACTAGTTGGTCATGCGGGGAGTGTACACGATGCACGAGTGCTGCGTAATTCGCAAATAAGTGATTATATGGAGCAACCAAATATTTACTTCCCTAATGAAAGTTATCTTGTAGGAGATGCTGCGTATCCTATTCATTTAAATTTGATGGTACCCTTTAAAAATAATGGCTATCTTACTCAAAACCAAAATAATTTTAATTGGTGTCTACATGCAGCTCGTACAGCAATTGAAAGAGCATTTGGTGTATTAAAAACAAGATGGAGAAGACTCCTTGATAGATTATCACTTGTAGATTTAGAAAAAATTCCTGAATATATACTAGCTACATTTGTTCTGCACAATATTTGTATTTTAAATAATGATTTAATGGATATTGACGAAAATATAGTTGAAAATCAATATCATAATGCATTTGAATGCATGCAAAATGCAAATGTTGATGCTGCTAAAGACTAAACGTATCACATTAATGAATGGTTTTACAAATGCGATACTATTTATAAGCTATTTATAAGCTCATTAACATTTCTGCATAAATAATTATAATTATTTTTGTATTTTCTTACATAAAATCTAGAAAAATAAATAAAAAATTTTATATCATATTTACTCTTTCTCTCTGTTTATTAAATAAAAAATAATACTTTTCGAAAAATTGTGTATATTTTTGTAATAAAGATTTGTGAAAATTAGTTCATATTTTTCTACAAAACGTGTTCTAATTATTTTCAAAATAAAAAATGTTAAAATTATTTTTTAAGTTTAATATTTATGAGTTTTTTACTGTAATTATATATAAATATAATAAACACTTATAAATAATAAATACAGGTATATAACAGGTGAAATCAATTTGACAATTTAAGAAAGAATAAGAATTTATTGCAGCCTTTTATTACAAAAATAAAATAACATTCATTTCTTATTCTAATAATTTTAGTAAAAGATATATACTTTAAGTAATAGGATTGTCTTTCTTAATTTAATATCACATTTGAATATGACTTTGTTATATCTTATTACTTAAGCTATAGCTTTGGTAAATTTAATAAATTCATACTTTTACATTGAAAGTATAATTTTTTTGTAAAAAATAAAATAAAATCAGATGTTTACTTATAGATAAAATAACACATCACAGTTCTTAAATTAAACTTTCACAGTTTCAACAAAATTTAGTTTACATTGTTGCATACAATAAAAAGTTCTTGTTTCTAAATAATAAAAATTACAAATAATAAGTACCTTACTTGAAAAGAAATTAACTTCAATTGCTGTCTATCAGCAGCTCATTTAACAATTATAACGCATTTGAATGCATGCAAAATGCAAATACCCTAGTAGCACAATATTGACGCAATGTTAAACCAGTGTATTTCCAATGTAGATAATTATGGAATTTGGTTTAAATCAGATCTATTTTTTTCTTGAATTGAAATTATACTTAAGATTAACTCTTCTTCATCATCGCTCGAATCGGAAAAAAATTAATATTAATATCACTGCCATCACTATCATTATCTTCAAAGAAGTTGTACATTAATTGATTCATTATTCAGAATTAATTGTGCTACTAAGGTATTATTTGCTCAAATTAAACGTAATACAATAATGAACATTTTGCAAATACAATCTTAGTTTTAAGCTTCACAACTACTTACTCAATTAATTAAAAATTTAGTTTGATTGGTATAAAAAGAAACAATGTAATACAAATTCATAAATATAATAAAGAAATTCATGAATATTTAAAATATAATTTTAAAATATATTGTTTGTAGATCATGCGAAGAGTGTACACGAGTGCTGCGTAATTCACAAATAAATTATTATATGGAGCAACCAAATGTTTACTTCCCTAAGAAAGTTATATTATGGAAGTTATCTTGTAGGGAATACTGCGTATCCTATTCATTTAAATGTGATGTACCGTTTTAAAATAATAGCTATCTTACTGGAAAACAAAATAATTGTAATTGATGTCTACAAGCAGCTCGTATAGTAATTAAAAAAGCATGGTGTATTAAAAACAAAATAAAGAAAACTGCTTCATAGATTTAGAAAAAATTCCTGAATATGTAGTTACTACGTTTGTTCTGCACAATATTTGTATTTTAAATAATGATTTAATAAATGATAGACAAAAATATTGTTGAAAATCAATATCATAATGATTTTAAATGCATGCAAAATGCAAATATTTGTTGCAAAAACTGATGTTACTGTTTGTTTGTCAAATGTGCTTTTGTTATTGCGTCCAATAGTTGTTGCTGCATACTGAGCTTTTCCTTGTGCATTTTAAGCTTTTCTTCTCTAAATTCATCAAGCATTTGAAGTTTTTTCTCTTCTCGTATTTTTTTTTCTTCGTAATGGATTTTGGTCTCATTTATTAGTTCTTCTAAAAGAACTTCTCTTTTTCTTTTAGGTACTCTAGTGGTCGTCGGTGAAGATGTTGATGTACTGGATGATGAACATTGGACTAGCTTTGAACCAGCTTCTGAAGCCAAATATTTCGGAGCAACCCACGCTCGACTACCAAAAATGTCATTCATATCCTATTAAAAAAAAACTAATTTATATTATTTTCAATTTAGCCTTAAAATAAATTTTTTTATTCTTTTAAAATACCTCATAAAATGACCATTTTTTTCTGTTGTTGCCAGATTTATTATTGTGATCTTTAATATTTTTATAAGTACGTTTTAAACAAGCAATCTTATTGCTACATTGCAATGCAGTTTTTTGTATCTTAGGATTAATTCTGTTTATTTCTTTGGCAATAATTTCCCAAAATTGTCCTTGTCTTAATCGTCCTGTTTTTAAATTATTTTCCTTTTCTTTGTATATTGTTAAAAGAAGACGAGTGTCATTCGGTGACCATAACGAAATATTTCTTTCTATGGAAATATTTTAAATAATTATGAACATAAAAAGAGTAATAATAACATAAAATTTTTCTAAATGTAAGTCCTATCATACCTTCACATAATGATGATTGTTCATCTGGTTCTTCATTTTCATTTGATTCACAGATAGTGTGTATTGCATTCATTGTTTCATTTGTGCCACAGATAGTTTGTGTCAAACTATTTATTTTATTTGCTGCTTGCAAGTTTAATTTATTCAATTCTTGACTTGTTATTTCTTGTAAATAGGTTTGATCTAAACAAATTAAATCAAATAAAAATTTTTAACTTGAAGAAATTGAGGCTTGTATAATGAATAATTATAGATAGCTCAATAATGCCTTTGCGAGCCAATACGGATGTTGATGTGTAATGATTTCTACTGTTACAATATCAAGCTACATACAAACTGTGCTGTTGATCTTAAATCACAGCTCTGACATGAGATCAGAATCCACTGTAACTAAATTGTCCAACCATTTAATATTTTCGATGCTAATAAATTCTCTAATAGATTCTTATAGATGCTTATTAGCATCAAAAATATTAAACTATTGGACAATTTAATTTGTTACAATGGATTCTGGTCTCATGTAAGAGCTGTGTTTCAAGACAGACAGTTTATACGGCGCAAAATTTTTATGAGGCTTAATATTGTAACAGTAAAAATGATTACACACTAACATTCGTGTCGGCTCGCAAAGGCATTATTGAGCTATTTATAAAAATTTTTATATCTAATAAAATTATGTAAAATAACTAACCTCTAAATGCTCTGTCAGCTGATTGTCGATCGGTTGTAATTGTTAACGTTAGATCTTTGTTTACGTAAACTTCAAAACTTACTAAATCCATAGCCTAAAAGAACAATATAATTATTAAAAAATAAGAAATTTATATCAAATTTATACTAAAAAAACCGAACTGAAACTTTTTACTTGAAAAAGGTATAACTGTTGACTGCTCGTAAATGCAAGAAAATTACTACTTCTTATTAAGTTACTAGCGCTTCTATCCCGGACTTGAAGCAGTTTATGCGCGCATTTTATTAAAGCCAAATCCACAATGTAGCATATTCAATTAGTTACCATAGGCCACTGCGCGCATATGCCAGATAACGAAACGTCGCTTTGGTCACATATGCACGCATATGCGCTTTACGGAACGCAGCCACTCTCGAGGGCCCCGCGCCGGGGGTGTGCTAGCGTGCCCCCGTGACGAGCTTGTACCCCCGCGTATGATAAGCTTTCCACAAACGCTCGTGCGAGCGTACCCACGCGAGAGCACCGCCGCTGACAAGCTTATACGCGGTGCTCTCCGATAAGCTAATAGTAGGTATAATAGAAGGATTCTGGACCAAATGTAGGTCAAGATTAAGGGGTGGAGGGAATGTAGGTCAAGGAGGGAATGTAGATCAAAAGGGTTAATCAAAGGGATTAATTAATTAAATTAATTGATAATTAATTAATTGATCATCTATCGATTAATTGATAATTAATCAACCAATTAAATACCATTTAATCTATCGATTAATCGATAATTAATTAAACAATTAAATGATAGATTATCAATTAATTGATAATTAATCAATTAATTAAAATACCATTTAATTAATCAATTAAATGGTATTTAATCAATCAATTTAATAATCAAGTTGTAATTAATTATTAACGATATTCTTTCGTGGAGGGGCCCGCAGGGGTCCGCCGCCACCACATGGTCCGCCGCCGCCGCTATTTTCGAACGCAGCGCCACCACGTTGGCAGTGCAGCCATTTTAGTCAAAGGTTCACATTCTTTCTCGGCCGCATGTTCCCTCTCTCCTTCCAACGCGTTGGAAGATTCGCGTTCTCTCTCCCTTCCACCTGTTGGAATTTTTTTTCTTCATCATGCAATAGAACGCCCTTTTTTATTTTAGTTTTAAGGAAATAGGAACAAAAAGAATAATATTTTAACACATGATGTATGTTTAATACACATTTTATTTATCTATCGCATCATACGCAATATTATTATTATTATTAAAAGGATATTCAGCTTTCTGCATCCAGGTTGACACCATATACCCGGGCTCCGACGGTCTAACCCTCGCCTGCGAGTTCTCCTGCGAGCTCACCTCCACTCGCGGAGGCGTCCTCATCCTCGCATCGTTATCGTCCTCATCCTCATCATCGTCGTCATCGTCGTCCTCATTATTTAGAAGATCATTCTGAAAGAAAAAAAAACATCGTCTCTCTCCGAATGATTTCCTAGGCTTTTGTACTTACCAGGATTTTTCGACGCTCCTCAGCCTCTACCTTCCGGCGTAGGTCCACCATCCACGCGTCGTTCCTCTCCTCATAATCCAGCATCAAACACTCCCAAATTCGTGTTGAAAATACACAATTTGATTTCATCGTCAAATGTATCTCACAATTTAAATTATCATCGAATCTATTGTGATCTCTTAGTAATTTGTTTTCACCAATTTCACGATTTCGTATAAGTGTAGCCAGCGGCAGCATACATTCATGCTCCTCAAGTTGATACATGATGGACTGACACTAAAACTCAACAGCCCGAGATTTTCGTACCTGAAATAGATAAAAATCTCATGCGCTAGCAATGAGACACATTCTACTGAAAAAAAGAGATTATGAGGAATAGATAACATTCCATTTCGTTCACGTGGATTGGTTCTCGTTTTTACGTTTTACGTTTTACGTTCACGTTTACATTTCTCGTTTTTCGCGTTTACGTTATTATCATATAAGTAATGTTTAATTATTATTATTATTAGTATTGATCTTAACTATAGGGAAGGGAAAAAATAAAGTTTTTTTTTTTAAATCAAACAATTTATAATATAAATTTATTTTTCTTCATATTATAATGTTCAGCCATCTTTCATATTTAAAAATATTGGTCATAAATTGGTTTAAAGTGTTATTCAGGAAGCACGAATCGTTCTTGTCAAACATGCGAGCGATGTTCACTTTTTAAAATAGGATTCAGGACAAACGCGATAGATTTTATACGTCTCCTAAATCTTTCGTTGTCTCGCGCAATTTCTTCTCAAGGACCTTTTCGGGCTGCTCAATAGGCGTAACTCGATGTTATCATAACATGTATGACTGGAGTCGAGTTGAAGCTCACCTAAAAAATAGAATTTCAAATCTTGATATTTTCTGCTAATATATGCATGTATTATAAAAATAAGAATTATATACACTTAAGCTATCACACATATCTTATTCTTCATTTCCATCAGATTCATCCTCGTCTTCAGTATCTTGGAGAAGCCTTTGTCGTGCATCGTTATTTTGTCGTGCTTCCACCGCAGCATTTAGCAAAGGGCAAATAGGACACATGTTGCGTAGCATTATTTGGTACAATGGACGTCTGTATCCCCTGCATGACCAACCATCGAGAAATATAAATCGTTCAGTATTATGTCTTCGCCTGACCTCAAGATACGGAAATTGATCGGTCATTTCAACAACGCATGAATGGTAATATCTTCCCGTATTTACATCATGTTCCCGTATATCATCGTAATAAAACTCAAGCATACACATTATGTCAGTGATATGCAGAGCATTCACTTGACTTGCGTTCAATTCTTGATGCATTTCTTCGAATATTTCATTCCCTATATCACTATCATCCAAACTATCTTGAATTTCTTCATTATTTACCATCATTTCTTCATCATTTTCATTATTTTTCATCAGTTCTTCATCATTTTTAACAACTATTATTTCTTCGATATCCATTTCGTTCTCACTTTCAACAACTATTATTTCTTCGATATCCATTTCGTTCTCATACAATACCATGTTTTCTATTCACCGGAACTTTTAGTAACGTTACTGACAGAATATACTCACAGTCTCTTCGTTTTATATGCTACTAAGGGTTGATAGCATTTGAAATACGTCTCATTTTAGAAAACATGTACTTTATCAATTGTCGTAAAGATAAATACATTCCTTTGAAAAAGAGATTATTGGGCATATAGATATAGATGGCATTCCATGTCTGTAGGTAGTCGTTCACGTTGACAGTTCTCGTTTTTCGTTTTCACGATTATGTTATTATTATTATTATTATACAAGTAATGTTTAATTATTATTATTATTGTTATTATTACTATTGATCTTAACTATAGGAAAAGGAAAAAATAAAAAAGTATTTTTTTTAAAGTTCCATGTTTCTCTATATCACGTCACACTCTTCCACAGAACACTTGCATGTGACTTGGCAGCATCGTGTGCATAATCGTTCCGTATTTCAAATAAAGTATCCCTCTACCTCACTTCCCTGATACATACACTCTTCTCGAAGGACGATGCAAACGTTGCAGAAAATATCATCATCGTTCGTTGTCATCAGACGTTCGTCAAATTCGTGCTGCCATAGCAGCCAACGTTCCTCAAATTAGCGCCGCCATAGCAGCCTGTGCTCTTCGAGCAGCCGTTGTGCAGCGGCTGGATACGTCCACTCGCGGTAGATATACGGGCCTATTATCAACAACTCGACGTACTTCTCGCTACCCGCGGGAATCGTGATGTACAGATTGGTACGACTCGAGCTTTCTAACGACTTGCTCAGCCCAGTAGTACTCGTTCTCCAGAACAGTGATAACTATAACGTATTTCCGTTTTTCATTCCAATATCCGTACTCGTCGTACCACTTTTCATAGTCGTCGTACGCTTTCTCGCAAAACCACGTGTACACTTTTCGTTTCATGTGATGAGGCCACGTACACACGGAATCTTGGTTGACGACTCCTTGTCTCACGACGCGTTTACTAGTTCCGCGTATACCTAGTTCCCTAGGTCACGTAGAAACTGCACCGGCGATACTCGTTGCACATCCGTCTTTCTATGCGGATGACCGAGAACACGACATCTTCCACCTCGTCACTTATAACTTCTGTCTCAATCATGTCTCGTTCGCAATAATGTTTTTCTTAACACACTGTGCTCTACGTGTACATTGAGCACACGTTACTGACAGAATGTACTCGCAGTCTCTTCGCTTTATATGCTACTAAGGGTTGATAGCATTT
>NW_012026816.1:4862621-4863060 GCF_000956235.1 Wasmannia auropunctata
AAGCGACAATTTTTTAAAATATTCAATATGATTTCTCTTGCTCAATTTAAAAAGAAGGTAAGATTATATATTATGAAAGATAACATTATCCTTTATCATTAAAAATATACATGCGCTTTCTTCCCACATACACGCACGTACAGGAGATGTTTTTGTTATTAAAATTATTTATACTTTATCTATAATAAATCATGCACAATTATGTATTAAGAAAGGTTACATATTATAAAGGAAGTGTATTAAGTATTACGATTAATATTAAAACATGGGAAAACAATTTTATTTTTTCATATTATATCGATGAATATATTATTATATCAATGACAATCCATTTTCGTGTACATTGGAATATCAATATTAATGAGCTAGATATTTATAAATTTTATTTGCATATTTGCACAATAAATCACATGTAAAAGATCGGAAGAGCACACGTCTG
>NW_012026816.1:4865525-4866259 GCF_000956235.1 Wasmannia auropunctata
TGTGCTCTTCCGATCTATGAAAAAAAATCTCGATTTTTTGTGTTTTGGGAAAATGATCATATTTTTTTTTGTGATGAGATAGAAGGTAGGTATATTCGAGAAAAAGTTGAAGTTGCGCTAGGTTTTTATCTTTCCAATGGTTTATTTGGTTTCATGAAATTCGAAAAAATACGAGTTTTAGAGTCGTTTAAAAAAAAGGTGACCAAATTACGCTGTACTCCCCTACCTTAAATCTTCAACATGATTTATGTAAAGTTACAATGCGATGCATAAATTAGTTATCCAGTAAATAAACAAAATATTTTTTTGTTTTATATCTCTGTAATTAATCGGTGAATCGCAATGAAAGTGCGGTACCACTAGGGTAACTGTCCCAATTACTGCCAGTGTCCCAATTACTGTCACTTTTTACAATTTTAATATTAGAATTAAAAATATGAGAGTGTTATTTATTAAAAATATTTTAGTAAATAACTGAGACTGTCATATAAGCATAAACACAACTTATAAAATATTCGATAAGTTTTATATTTATAAAATAATTAAAGAAGTTAAGAATATCACTGAGCATGTAGACTCCATTCTTTTCTTAATGAAAGTGGAACAAAACTACATGTTTTGAAAGTGCAAGCCAATGTAATATTTTTACTTTTTTATATGTACTAAAGCAGTTATATGATAATGCTTAAATGACATTTCAATAAAATAAATAAAAAAAAGTAGNTTGGTTACTT
>NW_012026816.1:4866309-4870114 GCF_000956235.1 Wasmannia auropunctata
GGATAGTTAATTTATACATAAAAGACACGGCGCATCCTCTTTCCGCCGAGCCACGTGACACATGTCTCGTGGTAATGAAATGATTTGAATAAAATATATAGTGTCAGATGCATAATCGATACTAAACCGATACCATCTTTAATATGTAACAGCGACACTAATTTCTTACTCTTCAGACACATCAGATATACAAAAGCAAATTGAAATGTGCTTTCTTCAGGTCCTGTCAAATGCATATCAGATACATATCAACAGAAATTGAAATTATGTTACGTTTCTGCAATGAAAATCATATTTTGCGTGCTGTATGGGATTGTTTCAATAAGTATGTATTACTAATTCTTCATTTCTACTGCCATTATAAATATTATATTGTAATTACACAAATTACTGTGTATGTATCTGATCTATTCCTGCTAAAATTACAAGTGATTTATGTATATTAAAGCTGATAATTTGTATCGGATATTAAGATACCCAAATCGTATTACATTTTGATACCTGTGTACTAGGGCCTAAGAACAAAGATTGTCGAAATCGTTGCATATCTACGGATATGATCTACATTTATATTAATTATTTTGCGTTAAATTACACGTCTCTACGAATCAGCAAAGTTTAAGATAACCTTTATACTTAGGTCCTTACTACCTGTATTCGTTGATGCAAAATCGTATACTCGTATTTACTTGTATTTTTACTCGTATAGGTATGTTGTCTTATATTTAATATATAATAATGTATGTACATGCGTAGTGTGTAACTTATTCACATAATAACGAGTATATGTCATGCCACGGTTATGTCAACGAATATGGAAAATGAATATCCAGGCAATACGATCCGGGTATCCGTATATTTCAATTAATAGTGATCGGGCATCTGAGTGTCCGGATACTCTGATATTATTATAGTCTGCATACTTTTGTATTAACTTCATTGTATTTGTTTACTTTTTCAAACAGGTTATCGCAAACGGCGAACGTTTCCTTACATATTGTGGGAGCCGTACGTATGTGCACAGTGCACATATTTTATGAATATCAAATTATTGAAATTGTAAAAAGAATTATTCTTTTATTTGGTGCCTCGTAAGATTTCGACTACCGTACAACTATTGTTTATGTCAATATATGGTTCGTAATTATTATATTTATCTCTCTATAGAAAAAAAATTATATTTTTAGTGTTAACTGAAAAATATAAACAACACATGTCTAAAAATATATTGTTTGATAAGTTTTTCAAATAAATAAAAAACGTCTTAAGGTTGTATTATCTGTATAAAGTTCCTGCAAAAAGTTAAAAATTTGAAATGTGTGTTAAGTCTTTTTAAATATAAATGAATATTAAGACTAAATACATACGAAATACTTGCACAAATAATATTACAGTTTTAATAATTTATTTTTCTCGTTTATATTATTTATTGTTTTCGTTGTTATTTTTTATTCTCTCGTACTTCTATTTAAAAAATAATAACAAAAATTTAAATTCTTTTGGAAAAGTACTTTAAATATTCTAAATAATTGTGCAAAGTTTCCTTAGTTTCTAAAATTAATTGTTTTGAAAATAAATAAAAATCGAACAGTAATATTTTTCAAAAAGAAAGTGGTTTTTGTTCATGTATTTAAATTGAAATATTAATAATATATAACGACAAAAAGTAATAATGAATACAGTAAACAAACTATCAGAATAAATAGTTAAATAAAAATATGTTATTCATACAATTGTTTTATACGTATGTAGCTTTACTATTTATATTTTATAGAAAGTAAAAATTAACACTCCTATTTGCAAATCCTAAATTTTGTCATATTCTTTATCAATTAGCACATGTTCTCATTTTTTATTTGTATTGGCATTATGAATATTGTATTGTAATTACTATGCATTCGACTTATTTGTATTGAAACCATTGCAGATTGGTTTATGTTTGTCTTAAACTAATTATAATTATTTATTTTGTCATAGAGATCTCCGCGATCGGCGAACCGATCTTTTCTTACAAATTGTGGGGGCCGAGTGTGCACATCAGTGCATATTTTGTAATACCAAATTGCTTGAATTGAAAATTACAAAGGATTCTTTTATCTTGTGTCTCGCAAGATTTTGAGACAAATCATATTGCTTTTCAGGTGGATAACAAAAAATAAGACAAGGTACGGAATACCTATATTAGGTTCTTAACAAAGGTGTTTACTACCAGGAAAAACTGGAAAAACCTGAAGTTTTTAAGAAGTTTAAAGAATTCTTTTTTATCCTTGTAAACCATAGATTTTTATGGGATATTTTATTAATACTCATAAAATTTTTGAAATTTTATTTTTATATTTAAAAAGCAATTTCTCTTTCTGACACAATTATTTCTTTGATTATTTTCACATAGTAATAATTAACATAATAAAAACACTAAAATTGAGATGATAGATGTCTTAAGAACAACTTAGATGTATTTAAATCATGTGTTGAGAAACATTTCTAAGATTTTTTTAAGTGGTCTTATGTCTCTATTTTTGACATGTATGCTGTCCACATTTTTTATTGAATTTAGTGTCGCAAAATATTGACGATTGATTAGCAATAAATATGGTATACATCTATGTTCATTCATGTACATTTTTGTGCGACTTATAAATTTTTATTTAAAAAATCAGTAATAATAGAGGATAATACAACGTTTCAAATTAGTGTTGTGTGTTTAATCATGTTTCGAATTTTTATATTTCGGTAAGCATGTATTGTGGACAGATCGTTATATGCCATTTAGTTCATATTATTTCTTTTTAGTAATTTCTCAAATGTAATATTAAAAACATAAGTGGCTTTTCTTTGTGATTATTTGATTAAGAAACATTAAAAGATGTAATAAAATAATTTATTTTAATACTTCATTTAAAAATTTTCTAATTTTACAGCATATTGTGAAAATCTTCGTAGAAAATCCGAAAATTTTCAAGGGATTTGTTTACAAACTTTGAGTAAACACCTTGGTAATTCTTAATCTCTTTATGGAGATAACATATTATATTATACATATATTAATTTCTAGTGCATTGAAAAATATGCCAAAAGATATACCATTTTATATGCTTTCCGAAAACGCCAAAAAAAAGAGACTTAGTGTTGAAGACAATGAATGTAATTCAACTGATTCTTCGGATGACTGTGACTCATTGCATTTTAATATACGAGTACACCAGCAATTACATAATTCCATTGCCACTCATAGTATTGAACAAGCTAATTTTCCCTTTACTCTAATTTTAATTCTGAATCTTTTCCCAATAATCTTTCTGATCATTCTGATCATTGTAATCCAATTCTTTCTGAACATTCTGAGAATTTTAATCTTTCTGAACTTTCTGAACAATCAAATCTTTTCGAAATTTCTGAACAATCCGATTCTGAAGATTATAATAGTAATAATAGTTATAGAGAAAATGTCGATCTTAATTCTTCTCCAGATCCGCATTCGCTATCTATCTAATTCGATCTAATTCTTCTACTTCATCTCAATGTAGTTCAAATTCAGTTTCCTCGAAATTAAAGGTTCTCAAGTTTCTTCGTGGTTGGGCTTTGAAACACAACATAACACATAGAGCAGTTTCTAACACCCCTATTAAGCTGGACCCCCAACCTTCGCAAATTAAGTTCGGACATAGTCCAAAATTTAGTGCTATTTTATTGCTAATTAGTTGCTCTAATCCGAATTTTGTTGCTCCAGCCGTTTAGCAGGAAATCGCGTAAAAAATGGGGGGGGGGCTAGCTTAATGGCAAACTGGACCCCCCCATATAAAAA
>NW_012026816.1:4870169-4870610 GCF_000956235.1 Wasmannia auropunctata
TTGCAGTTATAAATAAAAAATCATTTATTTTCCTTGCTACTATCGCCAAAGTTTTCATAACTATGTAAGTTTGATTATTATTACAAGATTTTTTTCTCAATGTATGCATGTACAATAGCTGTAATACCAGAAGCGTCTATTGTGATGGTACTGGTTTAAAAAATATATCAGAAGCATCTATTTGGACGAAACTGATTATCAATATCAAAAGCGTCTATTTTGATGGTACTGGTTTAAGAAATATATCAGAAGCATCTATTTAGACGAAACTAATTATAAAAATCAAAAGCGTCTATTTTGATGGTACTGGTTGAAATATTTCAGAAGCATCTATTTGGACGAAACTGATTATAAAAATCAAAAGCGTCTATTTTGATGGTACTGGTTTAAGAAATATTTCAGAAGCATCTATAGATCGGAAGAGCACACGTCTGAACTCCA
>NW_012026816.1:4870655-4876912 GCF_000956235.1 Wasmannia auropunctata
GGCAGTTGTGAGCATTCCGCTCCAGCCGGTTCCACGCTTCCGCCGCCGACCCTTCGTCCAGGACCGGACGAAGGCCCTGTTCGAGCTTTTGGGGAAAGAGAACAGGCGCTAAATTTCGCACCTTTCGGCGCGGGCACCTTCGGGTGCCACCCGACTTACTTCCTACCTCCTCCCGGAGTCAATCCATCTTAACCAAGTATCTACACTGACATTCCTACCCTTGTACATAATCCTAAATATATTCAACGTGTTATCCTTAACCGGAGTCATTTGTGGATTACCTTTTATTGCGCTCCTTCTCCTAATCTATTATCACCTATGTCCACATGGCATTCCATCTCTGTAGTCGTTCACGTTCACGTTTTACGTTTTTTTTTCACGTTCGCGTTTCACGTTCGCGTTTCACATTTGCGTTTCACGTTCGCGTTTCACGTCCACGTTTCACGTTCGCGTTTCACGTTTTTCACGTTTGCGTTTACGTTATTATTATACAAGTAATGTTCAATTATTACTATTATTGATCTTAACTACAGGGAAGGAAAAAGAAATAAAAAGTAATCTTTTAAATCAAACATTAATGATATAATTTTTATTTTTCAAATCTCGCAATTCTTTCTGGCGTTGTGACCACCAGTTAAATATTTTAAATACATTCTGTAATGCGCAATTCTTAACATGTTTTCCACATCGCATAGTTTTAGTAATATCCATATTATTCAATGATTCTATATCTTCATAATCAGCATCAGGGTCTCGATAATTGCGTCATCTCTCGCAATGAACATATTCGTCAACCATTCTCGTTTTTCGTATCCCTTAACACATACGAGAGGTTCGTCGTCGTCGTCATCATTTTCTTCCGCATCAAATACAGCCGTTGAAATCAAGTGTTTCGCCTTGCTGTACGGGACCATCCCATCTTCCCATTTCAATCCATGGTGATATGCAATCAACCAGGAAGCGCAACATTTTTCGGATTTTGTCAAAAATTTCCATGGTATGAGGTTCTCAAAAATGTAATGCGTGAGAATATACTCCTTTCTCAATACCGCCACTTCCTTCACGGCAAATCTTCCTCCACGATGAATCCTTGCAGATCGACAAACGTTGGTATGACCATGACGAGCGATTTTTTGAGACTGTATCTCATTAAAAAACATCTTACTTTTTATGTTTGTCAGCACAGCAATTTATACAATCTTGCGCACTACGTTGGACAATGGGCTATATTCAGCCACACGATCGTGTATGATGAGGCAATACGCGCAAGTATCCGCGGGCGCATTATCTTTGAGTTCAAATTCTAATCGCACATCCACAGGACCGCTTTCGATGGTGTCGTTTTGTTGCAAACAGTCAATGACTGCTATAGTATAACCACCTTTAAGCATTGTCGTGTCAATTAGCGATTCACTCTCTTTGAGATGCAATTGATAATAAGATTTACGGAAACGTATAAACATATCATACAAGATGGCGATTTTATTTTTGTCAAAGTCTATGTTTAGATCATCATATGGATAAAATTCTTTAAATATAGTTTTATATTGGTTAGGTTGCAGATATCAAAGAAAGTTTTATTTTTTTTCATATTTTTTTTCCCAGTCTGCATGGCAAAGATAACATATCGCGGTTTTTCTAACTGAGGCGTAGTCTTGACAGTCCAGGAATGTTTCGTCGTGGCAGGCAATAGCGGGTACTCGTACAGATCCCATAAACGGAAACTCACATTCAGATATCACCCGCTTTCCAAAGCTCATAGCATGGATAGTTTATTGACTTCGTTCAACGTAACGTGGGGCATTCGCCACTATATTTTGAATAACTCAAGTTTCGGTTCCATTGCCGGATCTCCCTGAAGACAATTGTTGTTGCGCGCTCGTATCAAAATCAATTCGTGACGAGCATTAAGTGCCACACGTTGGTAATCCTCGCAAAAGCCAAACAGCATGTTGAGCGGTACGCAAAAACTAAAGTAATCATCTTTTGTGATGAGAGTGACGTTAGTTACGTTAAATCCAGCATTACGCAAAGCCAATTGATTGTGACATTGATATATAGTTCTTTAGAGTGGTAATTATTCCAACGTTTCTATTGCAATCAATCTCCACACCGTTGAGTTCATATCGCATTTCGTCAAACATGAACGCCACACAATTATTTCCAATTGTTGGTGTATTATCATTCTTCGTCTTTGTTGTCAATCTTCCTTTGTAAAGTGAACTTTCGCACGGCAATGTGTATAAATCCTGCTGTTGTATTGGTATCCTTATATCGTCATTATGTTGATATGATGTGTTGACATATGGGTTATACGTGTGAGACTCAATCTTGACGATGCTATCGTCAAAGATCAGCTCACCTCCAATGTTCAGGATATCAACCATTTTAGATATTTCGTACAATGAATCCTAATTTTAAAAATATAACGTTCGACGCAGTGAGTTTCTTTTTACTGAATGTTCGAATACTCTTGGTTGTCGTCTCTTTATTGAAAAATGTGTCTTACCTGTTTCACTGACTCGTTTAGCACAAGCATCTCACGTTATCGTAATCGTTTCCATACATGCAATCTAATGGTGATTTTCTCTCCGCAAAAATCAAGTAAACGACCGTCTTGATCCACAATGCGAATCGTCAAGTCCGTAATTCTCCGTACGATGATTGGAAGGTAAATGATCTGTTTCGGTGTTTCTGAGATCTTATATCCTGGCGGTACGTTCGGTGAAAACTCATGTATCGTGTGCACGCTCGTCTCATTGCTGTACGCACCCGTAGTCACGTTGCTCGATGCGAATGATGTTTACGTTCATGATATTTATCGGTGTGTCTGAGTCATGCCACTGTTGTGGCTCCAGAATACGATTCCGTGAAAATCCCAACAACGATCCAATGTTGTTAGGTTTGGTGAAATTTATTCAATAAAAGCACTTTATCTCACTTTTCAGCGTGTTGTTGTTGGCGCGAATAATCAACGAACCCTTGTTCTCCTCGCCTTCACCGGTCTTTGCATTCTTCGTCGCAGTATCGTTGGAACAAGATTGGAAAATTACGCGTTTCAGATACTTTTCTATGTCTTGTATTTCATACGATCCTTCAGGAATGATAACTTCCTTATCGTCTTTGCCATAGTAAAATTTATTGTTTGACTTATTTACATTGGGTATCGTATAATGGGTTTCAAAGTCTGTCAGACCGAGTTCGTAATCACCGTCACTCAAATCTATGGGTGGAAAGTAGCTTGCTGTGAGAACGCTACTCTTGCGAGACAGTGTAAACGTCAGTGACATGTTTGAATGAATACTGAGTTAAACAGCGTAAAATCAATCTTTAAATTGATCAGCAACAGTTAGTAAAAATTGCAGACACAGCTGTCCGTAATTGCTTTGATCATAATGTTGATAAGATGTGTGATTGTACTCGATTTCAGTTACACCATTATTTAAATATCGCACCAATTCCTTCGGCGGTTGAAGATTTCCAAAACTGTCGAAATATATAACACGATTTTCCCTCTTCGCATACGCTACCCAATGAGTACCTGGTCCTTCGGCATCGTCTAAATTCACGATATCGCTCTCGTTTCGGTATACTCCCTCTGTTGGTAAGGTAGTACGCATGAAAACACCTCTAAAATATGGAATACGCATACGTTTTGCCAGTTGCTGCAGTTGTATGTTGGTAGTTACGCCTGTAACGGTATTAAACGGAAAGGGATAATGCAAGGAAGATGCGCAACTTGTCGTTTACAACTTTAATTCGAATACTCACATATATATATAGATATCTGACAATTATTCGATTACGCTTTCAATCGCGGAAAAGAGCTAGTGAGTTGAGCGCGTCATGAGATCTCTGAGAAGAGCGGTCGGCGAGTGGTACAATCAGTTATCGCCGCGGAACTTTACATTTTACCGATCTCATGGAGATATTCGATATAAGGGATCGCCGAATACTTAACGGAGATGGAGGGCGGAGAGCCGATCGAAGGACGATGCGCCTTTTCCCGTGAGTCGTCCGAATTGCGTCGGTCCCCCTGCTTCGTCGTACGCGATGGAATCGATGGATCAAAGGGGCGACTCTGTGACGATGGGCTCACAGATTCCACCGTGAGGCCCCGGGGTATCTCGCGTCCTTGGTCTCTCCAATTGGCCTGGTAAACCGGCCGGTCCCGATCTCTTGCTCTCTTCCGAACATCCGAGAGTCCCACACACAAACTTTCTTTGCACAATCTCTCCTTGCCGAGGATGTCTGACTTTCGAGTTCCCTCCTTCAAGTTCCGAGCTCTTCTTCTCTCTCTCGAATTCCGAATTCTTCTGCCTTGCCTTTCCTCATCCCTCATTTTCAGCACTCTCGCCGTCATCCCCTCTCTTTACTCTCTCTCTCTTCCACCCTCGGTGTCTCGCCTAATTCGCGACTACTCTTACGCTCAATTTATGTCTCCAATCGCCACACGCCCTTGGGCACTTCTAGTATTTTTTTGACTTTTTTTTTCCTCGTCGAAATTCCTTGTCCACGCTTATATCCACGCGGAAGAAGGTAAAGTCCATGACCTCCTATGACGCGATTATGACGTTTCAGTTCTTTCAGTTGACGCTGCATGACTTTATTATCATTCACCGCCTTCGCAACTCCCGCAGCTCCGCCAATCATAGAACCGAGAACTCCCAATATTGGCAGGATTGGCAACGTACCACCACGTTTCGCAACCGGTAGTATTCGCTTGCTCATTGCACTCTTCTTCTTCTTCGTCTTCGTCTTTGTCTTCAAACCCATACCGAGCTTTGTTTTAGCCTTCATAGCGGCCCAAACAGTCGTAACAGCAGCCTTTTCTCCGAAAGTCGAATCTTTCGCGGTAATGCGTTTCCGCGCTTTCGTGGTGAGTATCTCGTCAGCCACGTGTCGTTTAGCGAGGTCGTTACTATGTGAATAAGCTATGTCGTGCTCACGACACGCCTCGTCCAGCGAGTTAATGCCCTGATCACCTCTGGCCAATCGCCCTTTTAAATGTTCCCGGACCGCAAAACTGATATCCTGGGATATGCAGTTCGAAAGGAAGTGCGTTTATCGCGCGGTTTAACAAGCCACGACCTTTCGCCGACATTCGCTGCAATTCTTTACAAACGGTGCAGGACCGTCAACGTGTGTCCGCTGCCACGGTTGATTGTAATGTTTCAGACACCGACGATACTGTTGAACCTCCGAATCAGCTTTTATATGTTCGGATAACCTGCTTCACAATTGATCGATACAATTGTAAACCTCTCGCAACAGAACAACTTTTGGTATGTACTCTAACTGTTCAGCAGTTAAATTGTGTATGTCGCGGTTATCCGATACGATGATAAACATTTTGGCTACTGATCTGTTTCAATCTACGCGCCTCTATAAATAGGTCCGCTCTCGGTATTGTTTTTTTCAGTTTTTTGGTTGGAGAGAAGGAAACATGCGGTTCGTGCGACAGTCGCAGACGATTAATGTTGTAAATTTCGACAACAAGATATAGTTAATACCTGAGAAGATACGTAAGCATGGAAACATGCTACCGACTTCTATACGCGGTATTATATGTGGTCCGCTAAACTGTGGCAAGACAAACGTATTGATAAGCTTGCTGGAAAGTCCGCACGGTCTACGCTTTAATAACGTGTACATATACTCGAAATCATTGCAACAACCGATATCAATACTTGGAGAGTATATTGTCACCGATAGAAGAAATTGGTTATTTTACATTTTTCAATAACAGCGACGTTGTTCTACCGAACGAGGTTCCAACGAACCGAACGCTTCCGAATTCCATTTTTGTCTTTGATGACGTGCATGCGACAAGCAAGACGTCATAAGAGAATACTTTGCAATGGGCCGCCACGCACATGTCGACTGTTTCTATCTCTGTCAGACGTATGCAAAGATACCGAAGCATCTTATACGTGACAACGCAAATCTGTTGATCCTGTTTAAACAGGATGGAACCAATCTGAAACATGTATACAATGATCACGTAAACACTGACATGTCATATGAAGATTTCTGTGAATTATGTCGTACTTGTTGGCAGCAAAAGTATGGATTTCTAGTGATAGATAAGGACTGCGCTCTTAGAGATGGACGATACAGAAAAGAATTTAACGAGTTCGCGGTACCGTAACGTGGTTAGTTGTAGTCGATACGTCAACTATGCAACGTTCCCTCAACATGGATAGCATAAAAAATCGTGAGAGAATAGCGAAGCAGATCGCGAAAACAAACGAGTC
>NW_012026816.1:4876967-4877693 GCF_000956235.1 Wasmannia auropunctata
AAGACGCGTCATAGTTTACGGATATGATGACCTGTGGCAAGCAGATTTGGTCGAGATGCGACCTTACATGCGTTTCAACAAAGGTTACCACTACATTCTCACCGTTATCGATGTATTCAGCAAGTATGCATGGGCCGTACCGCTCACAACCAAGAGTGGAAATGAGATGGCTAAAGCAATTGCAAAGATAATTCGAGACGATGGAAGATGTCCAAAAAATTTGCAAACCGACATGGGAAAGGAATTTTACAACGTAAACGTGCAGAAACTCTTGAAAAAACATGATATAAATCATTATTCTACATATTCCGTAATGAAGGCATCGGTGGTCGAACGATTTAATCGCACGTTGAAGAACAACATGTGGAAGCAGTTTACGCTCAACGGAAATTATAAATGGGTCGACTTGCTACCACGTCTCGTATTGGAGTATAACGCGCGAAAGCATCGAACTATCGGTATGCGGCCTATCGATGTTACTTCTACAAATGCCGATAAGCTCTTAACCACAGCATACAGTCATGTAAAGATTGCAGCGTCCGCGCGATTCAAAGTGGGTGAATCGGTGCGCGTCAGTAAATTTAAGACAACATTTGAGAAAGGTTATACGCCGAATTGGACTACGGAGATATTTAAAATCATCAAGGTGCAGAAAACTAATCCTGTGACGTATCTGCTGGAGGATTACCGCGGAAAACCTGTTGCCGGAGGATTCTATGAGTACGA
>NW_012026816.1:4877882-4878976 GCF_000956235.1 Wasmannia auropunctata
TAAAACCCGCCGTCCAGCGGACCACTGCGGAGTTCAACACAACCATTTCATTTACGCATAGCGTTATGCTGTCGGCCCGCGCAGTAATCAACTTGTAAGCAGCATGTTAAATACAGTCAGTGAGTAAACGATATACTGTGCATCATTCAACAACCACCAATACGAGTCCTTCCCACGTTACACCCCTGCCACGGTGTAACAATTTGCATCTGGTTCATTATTTGTCAATTGTAATTTCAGCTGAAGATGGCCGCAATAAATATGATAGTCAAAGTTTAAGTTAAAACTGAAAGGTAAAATAATTTAAACCTGTTGCATGAATGTTATACATACATACCGTAAATTACAATTGTTTGTCTTGCATGCTGTTATGCTGAAAGCATCATTCTATCTTCCTTCAGTATGTAATTAAAAATTATATGAATTTTACATGATCAATAATACTGTCAGTATCAATAAATACTGATAATATTGTTACGCCCAAGGATCGAAGTTTCACACGAGCACTTGCACAAGAAAAAAAGTGAATAAGCTCCGCGACTACTTCACGATGATAACTTGATCGGGCTTGCCAATTGACAAAACCGGCTTGAATATAACAATATAATTGATCGTGTGTAATTAATATTGTTGGATTAATATAGAATATTGATGATGCGAATTTTTTTATTCTCGAAAATCTGTCGCAGAGCAGTATTGCACTGTGATAAGAATTAGTTTGCTCCTTTGAGAATTAAGAAATCCGGATCATCGTCAGTATTTTACATCAGTCTATTAATATTAACTACGCACAATCAATAATATTGTAGTCATGCTGTCTGAGCGGATTCGGTTTTCGTGTTATTCGATCCCTTTGCGGTCGCGTAGTTCTCCAGATGTAAAAGCGTATTATGCCGTTTTTGGCAGATCGTACAGCTGGAAAACCTGCACGGGATGCCCGGATGCGAACGTAAGCAGTTGTAGCAAAGCCTCGCGCTCTTGACCGTTTCGATACGTTTGTTTACGGGTAACTGCTTAAATTTATCACACGTATACAGCGGATGTCGCTTGTTTTTACACATCAGACAATTGCGCGATGCGTTTACCACAAGTGC
>NW_012026816.1:4879031-4881928 GCF_000956235.1 Wasmannia auropunctata
TCTTGACGCCTTTTGCCTTCTTCGTATCTCTTTTACCATCGACGCGCAAGGCATACATCTTCGCTCTAAGTCCAATGAATTCGGTCATAATCGCACCGCTATTCTCATCCTTCATCAGGCCTGGTACTTTCTTATTCGCGAGAGGTATACCATATGCATTATTGGCCGCATAATCGCTTGTGTCAAACTTATTTATATCACGTTTCATAATTTCATATATATTGCTGCATTTAAGATGATATATGAGACTATCTGTGTTGGTGTACATTATTTTGCATTTTTCACGAAACGAAGGTAACATGTACTCGTGGTGAAATTCATACAAGCAGACTTTCGATATATCGAGGATAGACATACCTACGTAAATCGGCTTGTTGAACTTCACCTCGAGTTTACGCATTTCTACTGCGACCAGATTCTCGGAAAAGACGCTTCTGCTGTGGAAATTTGGTTTCGCGATCATCGCCTCTGTCTGATATCTACCATTCCATTTTGTTAATAATCGCACATCAACGTGATTTCGCACATTCTCCATGGTTTTACCAAATACCGTTATTCATCAATTTATATAAATTTTTCTCAAATTCATTCGTGGCTTGTGTTCTAAATTGTGTATTTAATTCAATATATTCACGAAGCCATGGAGATTGAGCGAATTGCAATATGCGATGAATTTTTGTGATACGGAGACCATGACGAGTACATTGCTGCAAATTGCGATAATGAATTACATATCGCTTCTTATCACGTAAAGTTGCGAGGAGTTTTTCTTGCCGCTTGCCAGGCGGTTTATCTTGCGTTGGACAGAATGGTAAGTCGGCATGTGCGTCGTGTAAATGCTGCGGATACTCTAGATCGACCTCGAGAATGTAGCCTATTGCAGAATCTAACGCGATATCCATAACATTAAATTTTGCTGTGTCGCTGACCCATCGAAAATCTGCATAGGGCAATGGTTGACACATTGCCCAACCGTACAGATTATTTACATCGTAGTACATGAGATACGACGATGGTTTCGATGGGTTATGCGATGACATGTATTTATTATTGGCCCTCGCATATCTGTTTGAACATTGGCTAAGGCCGCCACGTATACCGCGCTCGATAAACATGACCATGTCTATGTCAGTGAGAAGTTCGAATTTAATATCCGTGAATTTTAGCATGGCGTCCCACGTGAAACCCGGCAATGTGAAATAATGCGCGGGATCGAGTCTATAACTCGTTATGCAGCTATCGCGAAAATTTTCAAAAATATCTGCTAGCAGCAAGATGTCCGTTTTCAAATATAGATCGCTGTAATTTCCGAGAGTTTGAATTGAGAATCGTTGCCATACGTTGACCGCGTGCTCATAGTCGCTCTCGGACACGGTGTCGCCTGTTAGCGAACTATAAAACGATTCGCGCGGTGGTAAATGCGTATCCTCCAACTTTTCATAGCAGTCAATATACTCGTATGGAAACACGCCTTTTCGCGTCAGTAATTCGAAATGCTCAGCAGATAAATTACAAAATTCGCGCTGCATTATCCGTAGTTTATCATTCGTGAGATATGAAGCCAATTTTTCGAGACTCGAACTGAGAAATTTGTATGAGTCAATGAATCGTAATTGTACGCAAATTTTACGATTATTTTTTTTCTCTGTAGTACTTTTAACATGCTTGGTGAATGAAATGTATTTCTCTTTTGTTACCGGAAGTAAATCTACGTCTCCATCGTATGCGGTAGCTCTATTTCTTTAATAATAAAATGCGCGTCATAGCCCAATAAATTGTGGAAAACTACGGGAATACAATGCGAATCTTTGTAATTTAAATTACAGTTGGAATGCGCGGGACCTCTGAATCGACCAGTTAGATGACAGTGATCGCGTACCCGCGTGTCGTCAGGCGCAAACGTTTTCTCGCATATGTGACAATTCGCGACGCTGTTAAATTTATCGCGTTCGTCGCGCGTCAATTCCGCCATCGGAACGTTACCGGACAGAGCGGACTTTACTCTGTGTGCTAAATCTTTAAGTTCTTCGACGAATCACGCTATGCAATCCTTATCGCGCCGAAATCGATACGCTGACAACGAGTTGTCGTATGAACAATAAACATAATAAGCTATACTAAATACCCGACGATGCTGGTACTCGTAGCTCATTGTTTCCTCGTTGTCCGTCTTTTCCAGGATACACTCAAGGTCCGCGTACACGACGAATGGCATTCGCTCCTTCCTGTTATTGTTAAAACAAAGCCACTTGTCGTCTTCGCTCGGTAACCTGATTGCGCAGTTGTTCATCTTATCACAATCTACTACGTGAGTCTCCAGTTTTTCGCTCGAGCCGAAATAATGTAAACATCTATAAAAATATAAATAATTTTTATTATTTTTCAAGAAATAAATATTTTATATAATTTTTTTATTTACTGTATACATACCTATTACAAAAAAAATTTCTTATTCTTATTTTTGGTCAATTGTAAGCGGACAAGACAAGACAGATTCTTGATCCATGTGAAATGCCCATCGTTGCTGTTTTCTTCTTCCACGTATAGCAAATTAATATGTTTCTCCGTTTTTTGATTCGTGAGCCGTATTGGAAGGATCGTATGTTGTTCATCCATCGTCTCGATGCCATAGACGTTGATTGAAATGGCGTTGAGATTTTCAAACTTTTTAATTTGACTCATCGTCATTGGAAACTCAATGTCTTTAAGATTTAATACCTCCGCATAAGACGGATAGGAGGATTCTCAATCCACATGACTTTTAGCAGGATGCAGAGCGGCCACCACTGCCCACGCGAAACATGCATTGTCCTCAGATTTGATGTTGATCACCGCTTTCTTCACCACAATTTCTCGCGGTAACTTTATATGGCATCCCGCGTGCAACGGATTGTGTT
>NW_012026816.1:4881979-4883063 GCF_000956235.1 Wasmannia auropunctata
GTTTCAAAATCTGCCAGACCGAGTTCGTATTCACCATGGCTCAAATCTACAGGTGGAAAGTAGCTTACCGCGAGGATGCTACTTTTGCCAGTCAGCGTAAACGTCAGCGACATGTTTGAATGAATACTGAGTCTAAATGTTGCAATGTTTGTCTTTAAATAGATTATCTACCGTCTGCAAAAACTGTAGACACAGTTGACCGCAATTGCTTTGATCGAAACGTTGATAAGGCGTGCGATTGAATTCGATTTGCGTCTCATTGTCCCGTAGATATCACACCAATTCCCTCGGTGGCCAAAGATTGCCAAAACTGTCGAAATATATAGCACGATTGCCCCTTTTTGCGTATGCCACCCAATGAGTACCGAATCCCTCAGCATTGTCCAAATTCACGATACCGCTCTCATTTCGACGTACTCCTCCCGTCGGTAAAGTGGTTCGCATGAAAATACCTCTGAAATATGGAATATGCATACGTTCAGCCAATTGTTGCAGTTGTATGTTGGTAGTTGCACCTGTTGGAAATTTTAACGTTTTTTTTTTGGTAGTTTTTTTTTCCGCATCGAGACACCTCGACCGCGCTTATACGGAGCGAGATAAACTCCATGACCTTCCATGACGCGATTGTGACGTTTCAATTCTTCCAGCTGACGCTGCGCGGCTTTGTTATCGCTCACGGCCTTCGCGACCCCCGCCGCCCCGCCGACCAACGAACCAACAACGCCCAACAATGGCAAGAGTGGTAGGATACCTCCGCGTTTAGCTACCGGAAGTATTCGCTTGCTCCTTTTCCTCTTCGTTTTTAAACCCATGCCGATTTTCGTCTTGGCTTTCATAGCCGTCCAAACAGCTGTGGCTGCGGCTCTCTCTCCAAGAGTCGAATCTCTCGCGGTTATGCGTTTTCGCGCTTTTGCGGCAAGTATGTTGTCGGCTACGTGCCGTTCAGCGAGTTCGTTGCTCCGCGAATATGCGATGTCGTGCTCGCGACACGCCGCGTCCAGTGGATTAATGCCCCGATCACCTCTAGCCAATCGCTGTTCTAAACGCGTTCCCGGACCGCAAAACTGATATCCGGGGATATGAC
>NW_012026816.1:4883117-4884184 GCF_000956235.1 Wasmannia auropunctata
TTACGAACACGTGGAGATATCATAAGTTTAAGTGAAATATATTCTTAAGTCATTCCTGAGATATCTGATTATTGCTGCTACAGAAAAAACCGTGAATATATATCGCAGGGATATTATAAAGATATATTAGGGTTGATTATAGTAATAGATCAGGATATATCTGGGAAAATGTTTTTAATAATAATATAGCTTAATTTACATCAATTATTTAATATACGTATCAACTGATTGATATGTTTATTAAACAATTAGTATAAATTAGACGTTAATACATATCAATATCTAGTTTATGTCAATTGTTTAAGATATCAATTAGTTGATACGCATGTTAAATAATCGATGTAAATTAAGCTAATTATTGCATCTAATCTAACATAACACAATAAGACATAATTACTCAACATAAAAATATATTTGAAAAATATAGAAATATTTTAGAAATTACATATATATTTTAACATAGTTGTAATATACAGTTTTTTTTATAGCATACTATATTCATATAATGTTAAGAAAAAAATTCCAGTTTATAACACTGACCAACTTAACTTTTCAGGACACTTCTCAATTGTACACATCAGCCAACCACAGCGGCATGTGACCATTTAAGTTAAAATGTAGTTTACATCTCTTATCGAGATATAAACTACATTTAAGTTAAATGTAGTCAAACTAAATCAAATATCAAAATAAACTAAACAAAATATGAAATTATATGGTCATATTATAATAATAAACTGAACAAATCATACATAAAATTAAAAAAAATCGTAAATAATAGTAAATGAACAAATCATATATCAAATAAAAAAATCATCTATAATAGTAATAAAAATAATATTGCAACTAAAAATTCATATTAAATATAAGTGTTAACTGTTATTTTAAAAATATGACTTATTTAAGGTAATAATATTATATCCTGTGCCAATGCAATTTCTAAAGATGCTTCCAAATTCTTAGATATTCTGAAACAATAAGATATTTCATTATTAAAATCACAATTTAATTACTAAAACATACAAAATGTAGATTTATTTCACACGAGCACTTGCACAAGAAAAAAA
>NW_012026816.1:4884204-4884530 GCF_000956235.1 Wasmannia auropunctata
AAACAAGCGTCGCTTAAACTGATCAGTATCTAGCCAATGCAATTAGCCAATTACTGGCCAGTTACTGGCTAATTTCTAGTTTATTTTCTACTTGAGATGAAGGTCCCATATAAGTCCCATGTAGGTTACCTATAGGGCACCTGGGTCAATTTCCCATGGGACATGACCCATAGGGTAACTGTCCCAATTACTGCCAGTGTCCCAATTACTGTCACTTTTTACAATTTTAATATTAGAATTAAAAATATGAGAGTATTATTTATTAAAAATATTTTAGTAAATAACTGAGACTGTCATATAAGCATAAACACAACTTATAAAATATT
>NW_012026816.1:4884550-4885620 GCF_000956235.1 Wasmannia auropunctata
TATAAAGTTGTATTTTTTTGCTTATCTTTGGTTCTTTTTTAAATTTCTGCATTATTTTATAATCCTAATTAATTTTCTTGAAAAGTGACATAATTTTTATACAAACATTAAAATAGGGTCCTTACAGAACCTTCATAAGTTCGACATTAGTACAGCGTTGATGCCGTACTCGAATACGCATGCGCGAAAAGGTGACTCGCCTAACAACACTGCGTACAAGAGACAGATCCTGCCGAGCACCCGAGCTTGACACATCGCATCCGACGTTCGCAACCCTGATACCGCGCGTTACGACACCAGGAGGTAGAAAGCTTTCTACCTCCGTCGGCCGCTCCCGCCAGTCCGACAAGCGATCCGCTCCATTGAGCAAAAGAGGTGGGAAGCTCCTCACCGCGACCAGCCGCTGCTGGCCACGCTCATATTCCTCGATGGAACAACTGACCGGGGACAAGCCGCTGCTTGTTCCCGCCGACCGCCGTCGGCACAGGCGTTGCGTCTACCCGTTAAGTTCGCTTCCACGATATATCGGTTCCCGCCGATCCGCTACCACTAGGACTAAGGAGCTCCTATCGGCCGTAGCCGAAGGAAACCGGGTGACCGCTACGAGCATATCTCTCCGCGCGCGCGCTCTTCGTGAAGCGGCTCAAAGCTATCACCCGGCGCCGCGCACCCCGACGGAATCAAGCGAAGGATAATGTATCCACGTACACGCATTGCATTGTACATCCGAATGTAACTCTACATCTGTTTTTGTTGTAAATACGATCAGCTTATTTTTTATAATAAAATTTCTCTTATTAAGTTAGATTAAAAACGTCCACCAAATTATTCGGTCTCCGAGCCTGTCAATTCACCCGTCCTCCGACTAGGGCTAACCGCGCGTCCGTTTGAATTTAACAGGTCGTTTCAATATATAGCAGATTATGCATATTATATATATATATATATATATATGTATATATATATATAATATTATATATATAATATAGATAATATGCATAATCCGCTATGTATTTCATTTTGTTGTAATTTTCTACTATTTTATTGACTAATATTTTTTATTTATTTTG
>NW_012026816.1:4885671-4886272 GCF_000956235.1 Wasmannia auropunctata
AAACATAACATCAATCATTATTCTACATATTCAGTAATGAAGGCATCAGTCGTCGAGCGGTTCAACCGTACGTTGAAAAACAGCATGTGGAAGCAGTTTACATACAATGGAAACTATAGATGGATTGATTTGCTACCGCGTCTCATGTCAAACTGAATACAACGCGCGAAAGCATTGAACTATCGGTATGCGACCCATCAACGTCACCCCCACAATCGCCAACAAGCTCCTAACCACGGTGTATAACCACGTAAAGATCGCCGCACTCGCACGATTCAAAGTGGGTGACTTGGTACGCGTCAGTAAATTCAAGACAATTTTTGACAAGGGTTACACACCAAACTGGACCACGGAAGTGTTTAAAATCATCAAGATGCAGAAAACTAATCCTGCAACGTATCTTTGGAGGGATTCTTGCGGAAAACCCATAGCCGGAGGATTCTACAAATACGAACTGCGTCGCGTTGCTAATCCCGACGTGTACCTCGTTGAAAAAGTTTTGCGCAAAAGAGGGAATGAGGTATACGTGAAATGGTTGGGATTGGACGATTCACATAATTCATGGATACACAAGGATAACGTGTTGTAAAATAAATTTATA
>NW_012026816.1:4886322-4887167 GCF_000956235.1 Wasmannia auropunctata
GCGAATCGTCAGGTGCAAACGGTTTCTCGCACACGTGGCAGTGTGTGGCGTTGTGAAATCTTTCCCAATTGTTTCGCGTGAAATCTACCATGGATACATTAGTGGATATAATAGATTTTACTTTGTGTGCTAAACATCTCAATTCATTGGCGAACCATGCAACGCAATCCGTATCGCGGCGAAACTGATACGTCGATAACGCGTCATTATACGAGCAGTGTACGTAATAACCTATGCTAAATACTTGATGATGCTGATACTTGTAGCTCGGTGTTTCAGGATCTCTCTCCAGTTTTGTCAGGATACATTCCAGATCGGCATACACAACAAACGGGACACGTTCCTTCCTGCTGTAGTTGTTAAAACTCAGCCACTTGTCATCTTCGCTCGGTAACCTGATCGCACATTCGTTCATTTCCCCACAGTCTATGGTGTGGACCTCCAACTTTTCGCTCGAACTGAAATAATGTAGACATCTGGAAAAAAATCAATTTATTTCATTTACATTTTTATTTAAAAATTTTTTTAATTTTTATTATACATACCTATCACAAATGTATTTTTTATTCTTCTTTTTGCTCAGTTGCGAGCTCACGAGACGGGACAAATTCTTGATCCATGTGAAATGTCCCACACCATCTTTCTCCACGTATAGTAGGACATGCTTCTCCTTCTTCGTGTCAGCGAGGCGAATCGGTAGGATCGATATTTGTTCCTTGTTCTCGATGGTATATACGTTGATGGAGATTGCGTTGAGATTCTCAAACTTTTTTATTTGACTTAAAGTCATTGGAAATTCAATGTCCTTGAGATTTAACACAGATTTATAATGCGGATACGACGAT